>NW_026857362.1:0-58626 GCF_026571515.1 Ruditapes philippinarum
TGTACATTTTGTTCACGGTTAACCTGTTGATCTCCTTTAATTTTTCGGCGTTAGTGTAACATATAACGCTTCGAGGAGTTTGGACTTCTTTCGGTTTTTGCAAATAAGCACATCAGGGTCTGAAATTTCGCTACCATTATTTGTTTGGTGTGAAGACCCAAACAAATAAAAACAAATTGGTTTATAATCGCACAACCTTCACATTTCTGACATTCTGAGACCCAAACAAATTCAGCGCCTTTATAACAGTGTCTTTTTAAGCTTAAGTCATTGTAAATAGTGAGTTTCATCGTGAGTGTTATTTTTATGTATTGTTTTAATCAGAAACAAATTAAACTTTTTGTTTGTTCTGATAAAGTGTCCCAGTGGATAGGGTTTGATATTATACATGTAGTTTGACTTTAAATATTTTTGCATTTATCCATTTACACTTTGTCTTCGGAAACAATCTAAAATCCCATAATTGTGTCGCAACATTTCTTTAAGGTCGGCGCTGATGAAGTGTTAGCTGTGTATTTTCCTATCATACCACGGAAAATAGGGCTAGTTGATATCAACGTGCAAGCGAAGACACCAATTCAGGCTGATGCTGTAAAGAAAAAACTTCTTGTCGAGGTACGATTATATTCCTGAAAGATCAAACATTGATACAACATATAAAAATACGCGTTCAAGATTTTAATTTTAAACGTTTAATTTTACCGTTTAATTGCAATCTAAAATATTACACCAGAGATAATAAAAAATAACGTAGATTTTTGCTATTACATAAACAGAGGTGGTAAAAATTTAGTTCATAATATAATGTACTAAATCGAAACATTTAATAAACAAGGTATTTTAAAAAAAAAATATCCAATATGTGTTGCAAGCACACTATGAGGATTAAAGTCTGTAGTATGTAGTTTGTAGTTTTAAATCATTATTAATATATCTGGCTTTTATTATATAACATTTCTATTAACCATTACCATATAAAATACAAATGTGTAATAATAATTATATAAATGTTATTATTTTAAGGCTGAAGGTTCTCCTCGTGAATTTAATTTACCCATTCTCGTTGACTTGAGAAATTCTGGAACAGTTACCAAAACTGTAAACACTGAGTATCCACTCCGTACAGTTAAAGGATCAGAAAGGATTACGGCAACTGTAATTGGTATGTAGAATGTGTACTCTTTTCAAAGCTGAGTGGTACTATAATAACAGAAGTCTTAAGCTATTTAAAATTGGTTGTTGAATTTATGACTGATTTCATGATGTATCGGCTCATTTCAGAGAACTTGTAGCATATTTTCTCACGGCACTCATGTAATTCATTGTAGATTTTCCGTTTGTCATATAACCTTTTTCAAATTTAAAAATGGCCGAAAATGCATGTTTTTTACCTGTAGTAAACTTGAAACTGCAAAATATATATCTCATTAAAGACTATGTGTTTTGATTTTTTAAATTGCCTTAGAAATATCTCGTATAAATTTATAAAACATTTCTTCATGTCGGCAGGTGATTTAATGGGACCAAGCATTAATGGCTTAGACAAGTTGCTGAAACTTCCAACTGGATGTGGCGAACAAAACATGCTGAAGTTTGCACCTAATATATATATTGTAAAATATTTAGAAGCAACAAACAACCTGAATGAAAATATAATGGATAAAGCGAAGAATTTTCTGACCACAGGTAAATATTAGTTTAATACAATTCAATAATATCTTTCAGTTTTTTTATAATGAAATTAGTTATATCAATGTTCATTAATTCCTTTATGTTTGTTTCACTCAAAATCTAATAATTTGATTATATCTTAGGTTATCAGAGGGAGTTAACTTACGCTCACACGGATGGGTTTATTTAGGGGCGTTTTGGAAAACGGAATAAAGGGGTAGAAATTGGGTTACAGTTTTTTGGGGTTTAATTCATTTGTCCGGGAAAAACCCTAAATTTTTTTGTTTTATGATGATGGGTTTTAAAAAGCAGTAAATTTCTTAAAGATACAAAAAGCCCATTTGGGAATTTTAGGGGAGCCAGGCAAAAAACTTAATAAGGGGCCCATTTAAAGGGAATTGAATATCAGTGGGGGTTGGGCTGGTGGGCAAACTGTTAAAGTGGAAAAATTTTTTGGTCCCTTTGAAAACACTTATTCCCAAAACTTTTTTGTGTTTAAATTGGTTACGAGGGGTGTTCGAAAAAGTATTGTTATTTCCCATTGGGGACTTAAATTTCAAGTTAGCTTAAAAAGGGGTTTATTTCATACTAAAAACCCCGTGGTAGAAATGGAAAGTTTTCCCGGGCCCTTGTATCCCCCTTCTTTAAGGCGTTAGGGTCTGATTTTTGGGGACAGTAATAAGGGGACTGGTGAATGGAGATCCAAGTTTTTCCGGGGACTTGTTTCCGCCCCGAAAGGAAGGGAAATTTTAATTTTCGGAAACAAAAAATCACATTGGGGGGGAAAGGGGTTTTGGGGAAAAAACGGGGGTTTAGGCAAAAAAAGTTACTTTTTTTTTTTTCAAAAAAGGCGGTGGGAAATTTTGGGCGGGGGGCAAATTGGGGATTAGAAGACGGATAAAGCTTTAAAAAACCCGTGACAGGGGGGTTTTGTTTCTTATTTTACTTCCCAAATTTATACTTTT
Organism: Ruditapes philippinarum; assembly: GCF_026571515.1. NCBI lineage: Eukaryota > Metazoa > Mollusca > Bivalvia > Venerida > Veneridae > Ruditapes > Ruditapes philippinarum. The sequence continues at coordinate 2,637 of NW_026857362.1, forward strand.
TCACCCTTTTTTACCGGGGATTTTTTAAATTTCGACCCCCACCCGAGAAGAAAAAACAAAACCTTCTTTCACTCAAAAAGGCCCTTTTGGAAAAATTGGGCTTTGTTTTGTTTAAATTTTTGGGAAGGGTTTTTTTGCTTTCTTTTTTGAAGGGTCCAAAAAAAATGGGGCTAATGAATGGAAATTGGGATCAAACCCTTTTACAAAATTGGAAAATGTTTTAATTAAAATTTTGGAAAAAATTTTTAAAGCAGCTTTTTTGGCCAACCCTTAAACCCTCGGCAACAGATGTGGCACCCTCTGGAAAAGATTTTCTGATTTCAAAAAGCTTCTTTCAAAATAAAGTGAAAACCCTTGATAGTGATATGCCTACTTTGTGCAATATTCGGGAAATTTAAATTTGGCAAACTCTTCAATTATTCTTTATTTTTGGAAAAGATTTCGTTTGAATTTCAGGGGGGTTTTTGGGCCCCTAATTTTTAAATGGGTTTTTGAAAGACCTAACCAACTCCAAAAATTTTTTTTTCCCTCGCTTTAAAAGTGTATAAGACCAAAAAGGAGGCCCCTAAGAAATAGAGAGTTCCAAAATCATCAAATGCTTCAAAGAGCAACCCAATTTTTTAGCGAATTTTATGTAAAGGGCCCCTATTTTATCTTTTTTTTTTGACGCTTCTACCAACCATTTTTCCCAGTGGTCAAAGACTGCTTTTATTTAAAATGGCAAATTGTAAAGTCTTAACTTATCTAAAAAATGTACATTTATAACCCCCGTTGGTAGGTAAAATTGGGAAATTTCCCATAAGGTTTTGTATTGGTTTTATGTGTCCCCCCTTTGGGTCACGAGATGAGGACAATAAGCATTTTTTTGAAAAAACCTTAATATTTCCCCCAATTGGGACTAAAAAAGTGTAGGGGGTTTTTGCCTTAAATTTTCACCCCTGGGGGCCGAACTATAAAAACCGATTCCTTTTGACTCGTCGTTTGCTTGGAAGGTTTTAGTTGTTCTTATTTTTTTGTCCAAGCAAAAACGTATAAATAAATTTATTTATAATTTTTTCGATTTTTGTTTAAAACAAGAAGGGTCTTAAAAATTCTTAAAGGGATTGCCCACCAATTAGCATTTACCACTTTTAATCTCATTAAACATGAAATTTTTTAAAACTTGAAAAAGAACTCTTTTTAAAAACTTAAAAAAAAACGATGTGTTTTGCCCTGTTGGCTGAAAATTTATATTTAATTTTCTTTTAAACATTAGGGAAAGGGTCAAATTTAGGAAACTTACTTCCCGACCCGGGCATAATTTTTTGAATTTTGCTTTTTCGAGGCCAGAGTAGTAAAAGGGGGAAGTTTAAAAATTTTGGGAAAACTTTTTTCCAAAGGGAACTATTTTTAATTTATAATTTTCTTTTGTTTAAAAAAAATTTTTACGATTATTTTTAAGTGAAGAATAAACCCTTTTGGCTGTCCGACATTTTGGGGATTTAAATAGAGACTCATTTCTGATTTGGTTTCCCAAGAAGGTTAAATTGGGTTCAAACAAAGCATTGTCGTATTTTGGGGGAATAAAGTGCCAAGCTTACAGTGGTTTAATCCTTTTTTAATTGTTGGGTTTTGCCCCCTTTAACTAGGTCAAAGTTCTCAAGCTTTCCCTTTTTTTTGGGCAAAGTTTGATGCAAAACCAAGACGGAAAAGGGAAAATTTTATGGGAATTTTTTTTACATCCAAATTTTTTATTAAACATTGTTAAAAACAAACCCAAAATTTTTTTTTGAATTTAATTAAATTTCCCTAAAATGGCAAAAAAGGGATAAAGGGAAAAAATTTAATTGATTCTTTAAAAACCATAAAAACAAAAAGGGAAAAACAACACAAAAATTTTTTTTTAGCCGGGGAACAAAAAACTGGGGAAAAATTAAAAGGGAAACGCAAATTTTTAAAAAACCCCCGGGGGAAAAAAGAAAAAGGGTCGCAGCAGAATTTGAGATAAAATCCTTAAAGCCCCTTCTTTAAAATTTTGGGAAAAAAAAAAACGACGTAAATAACCCCAAACGGTGTAACAAATTTTGGAAAAAGGGGGAACCCAAAACAGAGGAACCCCCCTTGGGGGTTTTTTCCCCCAACCCGGTGAGAACAATTGGGAGAATATTGGGGAAGATTTTTTTTTTAAAATAAGAGAAAATGTTCACAATTTAAAAGCAGATATTTTTCATAATTTCAAAAAAAAAATTTCAATGAAAGGTAAATGGGGGGAGATCCAAACTATATTAAAAGACGGGTTTTTTAAACTTCTTGCTGAAAAAAACAAATAAACAAAACAATACAAGAAATATAAATATTTTTTGGGTAACAGGTTTTTGGGATTAAAAGGACTTTTTCGAAAAAGGCCCGGGTTATATACTTTACCTTTTACATATGTCAAATAAAAAATTGGGAAAGGGACTGGGGTTTTCCGATACCTAAGGAACAAAACAAAAAAACGCAAAAAGTTCTACAAAACAGAGAAGTAAGTAACCCCTTAAAACCAAAAAAATATATTTTAAAAAAATAAAATTATTTTAAAAGGGGAATTTAGTTTTTTCAAAAATTTTAAAAATTTTGAAAAATTTTTAAAAAAATTTTTTAAAAAATATGTTTTACAGGAAAAAAATAATTAAATGCAATTTTAAAATAGAGAATCATGATAACCCTTTTTTTTGTTTTGGTTTTATAATTTGCATTTATTTTTGTTTTTTCAGTGCCACCCCAAAGTGGGGAGCAGTTACTGTAAATGCGACAGGCACAGGGTTTTGCTTCGGGCCAGGTAAAGTAAAAAATTGATAATAAGTAGTTTGTTTTTTGTTTTTTTTTCGCTGAATGAAAAACCCTTTTTTGTTTTCTTTCCCCCAAAAGGGCCTTTCCCCTTTAAAAACCCGATCAGTTTAAATTTGAAAATGAAATTTTTTGCCCATCATTGGGTTTAAGAAGGTGTTAAGGGGCTTTTTCGGGCTTGAATGAAAAATGAAATTTCATTGAAAAACCCCAAGTAGTAGTAGCGCAGTCACCAAAAAAAACCCTGTGTGTATAGGAAGTGTTTTTTTAAAAAAATATAAAAGGGGTATGCTTTTCAAACTTTATATAGCCCTTAATTGAACATCAAATAAATATGAGTTTTTTAAATTTTTTGTTATTTATCCCTTTTTTTTTTGTTTTTTTATCATAAGGAAATTGTTTTTAAAGTTTTAGTTATTTTAAAAAAATGTTAAAATTTTTTGATTCCCTACCCCTTTGATATAAAATTATATAAAATAGTTTTTAGCCTAATTAAAAACTGATTTTCTAATAATTTAAGCTATGATAAATAAGAATACCCAAATGCTTAAAAAACTTTGGGAAAAGTATTTTTTTCACCACAAAAACAGCTTTTTCACTGGGAAAAAATTTAAAAATTTTTAATTTATTTTAGTCGAAGTTTCCTACAACAAATTTACAGTGAGACCAAAAAAAGCCCCCCAAATTTAAAAGGGTTCTATTCCCCGAAAAAAAGGGAAAAGATTTTGATGGATGGGGTTTTGCCAGTATAAAAAACAGAAAATTTTTTATATCTTTAGTTTCATCACTTATTTTATTTAAAGACCATGTATTAATTTCCAACCCCGAAAACATTTTTACTTCTCTTTAAACCCCTTTTAAAAATAGTGAAAAATTAAATGATTATTTCAATTTTAAAATCTTTTAAAAAGAAAGTTTTTTTTAAAAATTTTTAATTTAAAAAACCATTTTTTTCTTAGATGGGTTTGAGGAAGGGGCAAGCTCAAAAGGGGTGATGGAAATCGGAAAATCCGTCCCGGAAATTTTTTGGCGATTTGGTTTCAAATGGGATTCAAAACCTGATATAAAAAAAGGGTATTGGGCTTTTCGGAAAAAAATTCTATAAATTTTTATGAGGTAAAAAACGAAATTTTTTGTTTGTTTTCTAATTCTTTAGTATTTTAATTTGTTTTTATCTTCCAAATTTTTTATAAGGGTCCATTTAAAAATAAAGGTGGGGTTTAATCTTTCTTTTTTAAAAAGTTGTTTTAAAAGTTTTAAAAGTTTTTAAAATGGTATAAAATTTTTGAATATTGTTCAGTTTTTTTCCAGATAGACGCGGTGAGACATGTTCCCCGTAAAAAAAGCAACGATATCTTGTTGCCCGGCGTTCAGCCGTTTGGGAGTCCAATTTTTGATTTTACGAACCAAGTTAAAATCACATTTTTTTTTTTCAATTTCCCTGGGTCTTTTTAAGTTTTTTTTAATGCCTTGAACAATTTTTATTTTTTGGGGTTTTAAAGCAAAAATTTTCCCCCAACCACTTTCCTTAACCCTAGAATATTGTCAATTAACATTCAAAATAAAAATTTCGTTTTTGTTTTTGCAAAACGGTTTTAATTTAACCTGTAAAAATGTTTTTAAATGAAAAATTTTTGATCTTTTTCCCTTTGGGGAAGGTTTTAATAGCATTAAGTCTAAAAATTTTTTTCCTTGGTTTTAAAAAATGGGGAAAGGAAAATTTTTTTTGGGAAACGGGAAAAAAAAAGTTTGGAAAAAAAAAACAAAAAACCGGTTTACAACTTTTTAAGGCTCTCGGTAATTTTAAAATTGGGGGGTTTCCCTTCCAATACAAAAAGGTTTCTTGGGGAGGGGGTAAAATTATACTTTGTCTAAAATTTCAATTTTTTTATATTAAAAATAACAAAATTTTTTTTTTAAAGGGGGCTGTCGAAAACGTGACTTTTTTAAAAATTTTAAAGGGTTTTAAAATTTAAATTTAAAATAAATTTTAAAAGCCTTTAAAACGAAAAAAAAATTGGAAAAAATAACCAAAAAAATCAAATTTAAAACCGGGAAATTTATTGGGGATTTTACAACCTTTTTTAATTAAAACCAAAATTTTTTTTTTTAACTTTTTCCAAAAAAAATAATTTTTCCGGGAAAAAAATGACGAAAGTTTAAAACTGCGCCAAATTTTTTGGGTTTTAACCCCTTTTTTTAAATTTGGGCCAAAAATTTTTCCTGTCATGAAAAAACCCCGTTTTTGGGGCCCTTTTTTAAAATTTAAACCTTTTTTTTTAAAAAACTTTTTTGGGAGGAAGCAAGTGACAAGAATTTTTACATACCAAATTATTCCCAAACGGGGGGTTTGTGAAATTTGCGGGAAGGAAATTGGGGACTTTTTTTTTGTAAGCTAAAACTTGGTTAATATGTGACACGGGGGGTTTTGGGTCTCTTAGGTTTGGGGGGAAATACTGGGGAAACGGGTTTTTTAAAATTTTCGAAAAGGGCTTTGCCAGGTGAAAATTTGTTTTTTGACAAAGTATGTTGGAACTTTCATTTGTATAATTTTTCCCTGGTAATTGAAATCCCTTTAAAGGGGGTTTTTATCATTTGAGCTGACTAATTTTTGTAAAACATTTTTTTTTGTTTTTTTTCTTTTTAAAAAAAATTTTTAAATTTTAATTTGTTTTTTTTTGTACTAAATTCCAAATACAAGACAAATTTTTCACAAATTTTTAAAAGTTTTTTTTCAAATGACCAACCCAAAATTTTTTAAAATAATTTTTTAAACTTTAGTTTTCCTCAAAAGTGTTTTAAAGGGATTTTAAATGACAAATTTTTAAAAATTTCCCTTTTTCTGTGTTTTTTTTTTATAAAACATTTTTAAAAACAAAAAAGAACGTTTTTTAAAACGCCTTTCTTCTAGATTGCCAAAGTTTAAAAAAACATAAAAATACACCTTTAAAGAATTTTGAAAGAAATATAGATTTAAAATAAAACAAAACGAAAAAATTTTAATTATGAAAAATTTTGTAAAGGTGCCGGTTTCTTTTTTAATTAAATAAACAACATTATAAATTTAAATTAGATAAATTTCTTAACAACAAAAAAAAAAAGGAAAAAAAAAAATTAATTTAGTTTTTAAATTTTAAAAACAAACCCCTTGTTTCTTCGAAAAACGTTTTTATAAATTTTTTTATACATGTTAAATTTTTCCCGGGCCCTCCTATTTTTTAAAAAAAAACGCTTTGTTGGGAATTTAGATTAAACTGAATTTACAACCCTTTTAAAAGGATTTTTTTAATTTTAACTTTTTTAAAATTTTTTGGGGCCCTTTTTGAAAAAAAAATTTGGGGTTTTTAAAAATAAAAAATTGGTTCCCTTGATAAGCGCTTTTTGGGAAAACCTAAAAACAAAAAAAAACAACAAAAACCAAAACCCCAAAAAAAACCAAAAAAAAAAACAAAAAACCCGAAAAATTATAAACAACCCCAAACCAAAAAATAAGAAAAAAATTTAAATTAAATTTTTAAAAATTTGAAAAAAGAATGTTTTTAAAAAAACTTTTTTTTGTTTTTAAATTAAAAAAAGAAAACAAAAAAATAAAATTTTTAAAATAAATCCGATTTTTTAATGAAAAAAATTTTTAAAGAATATTATAAAAGGGGAAAAATTTGTTTTTCGTTTTTTAAAGTCAAAATTTTTTCAGAATTTGGAAAAAAGCAGCCAAATTAAAATTTAAAAATTTTTGGGACGGTTTTTAAATAATTTTTTCCAATTTTTTTAAATAAAACAAATTTTTTTTTTAAAATTTCAAAAGAAAAAAAGGTTTTAAAAACAATTTTAAAAATACTAAAAAAAACCCCCCAAAAAAATACAGGAAAATTTTTAAATAAAAATTGGTAAAAATTGAAAATTGGGAATTTTCCGAAACAACTAATTTTTAATTTTTTCAAAAAGGAAACAAAGGGGGAAATTTTGTTTCAAAAACAGTGGGAAAAAACCCTTTTTTTACTATTATATTTTTATTTAAAACCCCCGGTGTAATAAATTAAATTTTAACTTAAGAAATAACCCTTTTAATTTAAATTTTAAAGATTCATTTTAAACACCCAAACAATGTGTATTAATTTCAAATTTTAATAACTTTTGTTTCCCCCCAAATTTTTTCATTATACCGGGGATAAAGACTACGAAGGGGGTTTGGGGAATCTTACAGTTTCATCTTTTGAAATTTTTTAGGGCCTTTCTGGGCCCAATTTAAAAAATTATAGAGTTGGTGTTAAGAAAAAAAAAAAAATATTAAAAGTTTCAAAAACTGTAAATGAAAAAAGGCGGAAGGTTATTGGGGTTTTTGTTTAATTTTTCCCAAAAAGTGTTTTGTAATTTCCGTGTACGACAGAACGGAGTCTTGGGTTTTTTTTCCAAAAAAAGAAACCATTTAAATTTTTTCAAAAATATCGGTCCCTTGGGATTTAAATTTTTTTTCCAAATTTTTTCCCGGGAAAAATTTTATAATTGTGCTAAAATGTTTTGGAAAAATTTTTTGCTCTATGGAAAAATAAAATTTACAGACAGTTTTCTGTTTAAACACTTTCCCATTTTTTTTTAAACCCCGGGGGGAAAAATAAAATGAATGTGTTAAACCCCGTTTTTTTAAATATCTTTTTATAAATTTTCCGGGTAATTTGTATAGGTTACTTTTTAAAAGGGGACCCATGGGTTTGATAATAAATTTCGTAATTTAAAAAATTTCAAATGAAACTCAATTGCCGCTTTTGACAAAGGGGACCCTAAAAGATAACTTAAATTAATTTTCAAATTTATGCAAAAACATAAATTTTAAATTTTTTTTAGACTTAAGGGGAAAATGCCTTTTCAGAATGGAACGACTTATGCTGAAAAAATTACAAATGCAAAATCTATAGGGGCGTAGGCATTTGATCACGGGCTTTAAAAAAAAAGGGCAAAATAACTTTTGAAAAGGCGGTTTTTTGTTTTTAAGCGATGCCAAGGGATGAGTTTTGATTTTTTTGGTTCTTAAAAATTCCGAGATAATTAAATTAAATTTTTTAAGGTTTAAATTTAAATTGTCACAAAACCTGGGGGAAGACATTTTGTTTTAGGCCCCTACGTGCCTAGGTGAATTTTTAACAAAAGCCGGGACAAAATTGGGAATTCCCAAAAAATTTTTTTTTTTTTAAATTTTAAGGGTGACTCTAATTTTTCTATTTTTTGTTTTCCTTATTAATAGAAATTTTTTCTACAGGAATTTTTCCGGGGGTTTAGCAATAACAGGATGGGAAAATTTTTTTTTTTTGGGTCATTTTTAGAACATTTTTAATATTTTGGGAAAAATTTTTTTCCCCAAATATAAGGGGAATTTTTTTTTTTTTCCCCCCCACGGGCCTTTTTGCAAAAAATTTTTTAGATTAAAACCTTTTAAAAACAAAATTTTTAAAGATTTTTTGGGGATTAATTTTTAAAAGGGCCCTTTCCCCGGGGTTCAGCCAATTTTTACCTTTGGGTTTTTAAATTTTTAAAAAATTTTGTTTGTTTATTAGAAAAAATTCTAACACCAAATTTTAAACTTTTTTAATTTTTTTGGGGTTGCACTTTAAGAAAACAAGATTTCTAAGATTTTATTTTTTAAAAAATTTTTTTTAAACCTTTTCTTTAAAACCCGATGTTTCAAAAAGCAAAAACCCCCCTGAACCAATGTTAAATAAACTTCATTTAAGGGAAACCCCCCAAGGGAAAAATTTATTTGACACAATTTGGGTTTTTAAAAAAAATCACAAATTTAGCTTCATTCTTATTCTTTTTTTTTGTTTTATTTTCAGATTTACACTTTTATATTTTTGAAAAGAGAAAACCAGAATCCCTGAAAACGGCCCCCAAAAATTTAAACGGGTTTAGGTTTGTTTTGAATTTAGGATTAAATTTAATGGAAAAACCAAAGCGCAGTTCACCGGGGGGCCCTTTTTGACAATGTTTTAGCCCCCGGAATTTAACCAAATTTTAACAAATTTAAAATGGTAAATTTTTTTAAAAATTTTTAAACTTTTGAAAAACGATTTATACGCGGTTATTTTTTGGAACTGTTTTTAAAAGGGGCAGGTCTGTGTTAAAAACCCTTTTATTACGATTTAAGGAAAATTTTTTTTTGAAAGAAAAACATTTTTTCAATAATTTTGAAATTTTTTTTTCGTTTTTTTAAGACTTTTTTTTTTCTATTTTTTTTTTTATTTTTTAAAATTTTAAACGCGACTTTTTCTTGTTTTTAAAAGGGGGATAATTTAAAGTCGATGTTATAAAAAAGGGGTTTGGGTTTGATTTTAGAATTGCCCCCTTTTGCAATTGCTTATGAAATAAGGAATCTTTTAAAACCTTTTTTTTATTTTAAAACACCTTTTGGGGTTATTTAAGAATTTCTCATTAGAAAATGAAATTTTTTTTACTGGGAAGGAGTGGGCCGGCAATGGGGTTTTTTTTTGTTTTCCTTTTTTGGCGCTTTTCACCAAATATTTTAATTTCAGGGTTTTTTTTTAGGTTTTTAAAAAAATTGTTTTTTTTTAAAAAAAATAAATTAAACATTGGTTAGAATTAAGAATTTTTGGGGTTTTGCAGCTAAAATATTTTTCTAAGGTTTTTTTAGGAAAAAATAAAATATTGGAAAAAAATGTTGAAAATTAAGGGTTTTTTAAAACCCTTTACTTTTAATATTTTTGCCGGGTTTTAATTTTAAATATTTTTTATTATTTAAATTTTAAAAGGGGGAAATTTAAAATTTTTAAAAAAAAATAAAATAAATTTGGCGGTTTTTTTGGAGGTTAATTTTGGAGAAAAAAATTTAAAAAAATTTTCGTTTTTGTCTTTTATACCCGGGGAAATTAAATTTTTAAATTTCGAAACCCCTTTTTCAGAAAGGGGAAAGTACTTTCCCTTTTTACGAAGAATAACATTAAGCACCCTTTGGGATGGTAGCTTTTTTCCCAAATGGGAAAACAATTAATACTAAAAATTAAAACCAAAGAAGTTGCCTGTAACAATTCAACAACCTAGCTCCCGGCAAAAAAACATAATATCGGTGAAACTGTGAAAATTTTAAATTTTTGGGGTTAAAAATGAAATTTGGGAAATTCCAAACAACCTAGGAAGAAATTTTTTTTTTGCCGGTTTTTTCTTTTTATTTTAAAACCTAAAAAAATTAACTTTGAAACCTTTACATTCCTAAAAGATACAAAAAAAAAAAAAATGTCATATTTCATTAAAAAAAAAAAACTTATGAAAAATCGATTGTCACTTTTGGGGGAAAATTTATAATTTAAAAAATTCTTTTAAGGGGAAAGGAAATTTAAAAAAGGGAAAAAAATCAAATATAAAAAAAAAAGAAAATTTGGAACAATAATGGGTTGGGGACAAACTGTTTTTTAAGGGTTTAAAAAAAGAACCGCCAAGTTAAAAATTTTTAAAAAAGAAAAATGGTGAATATTTTTGATATTTTACAAAAAGTCCCTTAGGCCACCAAACAATTTTTGCTGAAAACATAAAAGGTTATTTATTAAAGGGTTGTGGATAATTTTTGGGGGGCCCCAAAACAAATTTTTTTAAAAGTAAAAAATTAAAATTTTTTTGGAAAAATTTTTTGGGGGTTGGAGAAATTTTTAAGATTTTAAAAAAATGACAGCTTTTAAAAAGCTTTCAATTCTTGGAAGGGTCTTACTAAAACAGAAATTTCCCATTTTCCAAACAACTTTTAATATAGATAGGAAAAGTGCAAATAATTTTCCCCCTTTTGGCAATTGAAAAAAAGATATTTCCCACAAAAGGGGGAAAACTAAATTTCCAAAAATGGTTTAAAAAAAATTAAATTAAAACCCTTGATTTTTAAAAGATTTTTTTCCTTTTAAGTTTCCAAATTTACTGAAAAAAAAAAAGATCATTTTTTTAACTTTTTAAAATTTTACGTATATTTAAATTTCCTTTTTGAAAATTTTAATGAAACAAATTTATAAAATTGTGGGCCCTTTTTTTTTCATTCAAAAATTTTTATTTTTTTAAAAAATAATCGATTAAAAGTTTTTAATGCCCCTATCCCCCACCCTTGGGAAGTTTGTTTCGTTTTTTTAAATTTAAAAAATCCATTTACAGATTAATTTTACAAAAAGGCTCTTAAAATTTATATTGAACTAGATTTATTAATTTTTTTCCTTTTTCTGTGAAAACATTTTTTGGCCCATTTTTAATTTTTTGCTTTAATTTTTAAAAACCGTTAAAAAGCTTATTTTTTGTTATATTGCCCTTAAACATAAAATTTTCCCTGTTAATTTATTGACGTTTTAAGCGTGGGGGTAAAGATTAATTTTTGTTAAATTTTTATTTAATTTTAAAATTTTTTCCTTATCTGTTATGTTTTAAAAGAAAATTTTGCGTTTTAAAAGGAGGGAGAAAATTTTATTTAAAAACAAATTTTTTGACAAAAAAAACGTTTTTTGTTATTTTCATTTAAAAATTTTATGTGGGGCCTTTTAAGTGGGGTTTTTTGGCCGCCCCCCTTTTTTTCTTTTTTTAATATTTTTGGGGTTTTTTTTTTGTATGAGTTTCCGAAATGGGTGGTGGCATTTCGATTTGAATTTTGAGCCCTTTTTTTTAAAAAAATAATTTAAAAATTTTTTTTGGTTGTTTTTTTTTTCCCGGGTTATATAAATAATTTTTTGCTTAGGGTTTGGTTTTTTCCCTTTTTTCGGGTTTAATTTTGTTAAAGTCCAATTAAAACCCCTTTTCCCTTTTATTTAGCAAAGGGGGATAGGGAAACAAATTCAAAATTTTTAAAAGAAATGATCAACAATTTTTATCTTAAAACTTTTTTTTCTGAATGGGCCCAAACCAATGGTTAAACCTTTTAAATTTTTTTAAGATTTTTAAGTTTTTATTTTTTTCTTTTCAAAAATGAAAGAACCCTTTTTTTTTACTTAAAAATACGTTCATTTAACTAAAAATGAACCCACAAGCACCCGGGATTTTCCCTTAAATTTTTTTAATTTTCAACTTTTGGGATTTTAAAATTATAATATTATTTAAAAGACTTTCCCCAAAATTAATTTTGTTTTTTATGCCGGTTTTTTTAAATTTAGATTAAATTTGAACAAATTAAAAAACCAAAAGGGGGCCCAAAGTTTTTCCTTTTAAGGGAAACATTAAATCACAAAAAAAATTTTTTTTTAATTTAAATTGCAGACTGGTTTTTTATTGGAATTTCTGGGACAAATAGGACATCAATTTAGTTCTCCCTTTGCACCGGGGTTTTGAGCGGGGACTTTTTAATTCTCAAAAACTTTTTTTTTTGGGGTGGGATTAAAAGATTTCCCAAAGGGCTGTTTAAGGTAAAAAAGGGGGTTTTTATTAAAATTTCCCAAAAAGTTTTTTTTTGTTAAGGTTTTTTTCGGCGAACGAATTTCATTTTTTAAGGGCTTTTTGGCGCCGAAAAAAGGAAAGGGTGATTTTTTTTATTTAACCCTTTGGGTTTTTACAAAATTTAAAAAAGACACCCCGGGATTTAAAAAACCCAAATTCCTTTTCCCGAAAATTTTTTAAGGGTTTCATTTGACTTTTTTCCCTTTTAATTTTTGGGTTCATTTTAAATCGCCCTTTTTACGATATTTTTCATTTTAAATTCAGGTTTTTTTCGGAAGAAAAATTTTGAAAAACGCTTTTTTTTTTTAAATTTTGTTATTTAATTTTTTTTAAAAAAATTTTTTTTTTTTTTGTAATTTTAATTTTATTAGCCCGGGGAGGGCCCCGTTTTTCTTTGTAATTTTAAAAAATTCCGTTTCCCCACGTGCTGGAATGAATATGCGAATTTGGGAAAGGACCAGTTTAAAAATTAAAACATGGGAAATAAAGTACGGGGGGGCTTTTTTCAAGCAGCCCAAATTGGGGGCTGAAACCCGCCCGAAAATAAAATATAAAAAACCCCAGAAAAGGGGGTTTAGCCTTTGGAAAAAAAACAAAATTTTATGACAGTTTTATGAGTTTGGAAAAAATTTTAAAATCTAAATATGAGGGACAAAATAATGCAATTTTTTTTTTAGGCAGAAGCAAAAACTTTTAGATTTTGCATTGTCCCTACATAAACAGCATACCCCCTAAAAAAATTTTTTGGAAAATTTTCCCGAATTCCCTTTTTGTTTTAAAAATCCAATTTAAAAATAAAAAAAAACCGAAAATATATGTTTTTAAAAGATTTTTTTAAAGTACTTAAAAAAAATTGTTAAATTTTATTGGATTCCAAAATCAAAGAAGGGATAAAGAAAGGGAAAAGAAAAAGAAGATGCTTTTTGAAACAAAAATTAAAATTTTTTAACAAACTGACATTTTACCTGGGTTGTGGGTTTTTGACCCGGGTTATATAAAAAACTTATTTTTCATTGAAAAAGGGAAACAAAAATTTGGGAAAAATCCGTTTTAATAAAAATTAACGATTAACCCAAACTCTTGATTGGGTTTTCCCTTTTTTTCTTTTCAAACCCCCATGATCAAATAGTTTCTTTTCATGCCCGGGTTTTTGGCAAAAAAAATTAAAAACCCCTCTATCTCCCGAAAACATGCCCCCTTTCTGTGTAGCTTTAATGAAAATTTTAAATGTCAAACATTTTTTTCTTGAAAAATTTTAAAATTTTTACAGGCCCCTTTTAGGGTTTTATTCCCTTTTAAACTCACTCAAAGAACTCTTTAATACAATTCCATCAAAAAACATCGTTGATTATTTGAAAGAGATAAACTTGTACTCTAGTCATTTACAAAGTTTTACATAACATTTTAAGCCTATTATAGCATTTGGCACGATATGGCCAGTTATGTGTTGACGTGCCGTAAACAAACAAACAAACAATGAGTCTGTTCATTTGAGGAAATTAATGTTAGTTATAGCGCATTATCTCTAAACGATATTCAATCTTCAACACTCAATGATCCTAAAGGACTAGAAAATATAACACCGCTGAAAAAAAAACACAAATCTTTTTAATCATATAAAACAACTTAAGTAGAATTCAATTTACTATCTCTGTTGATGTCGTTTTCATATTAAGCAATATTGCATCTAATTCAGTTTCTTCAATATCCTTTTAACATTTAATGAAGTTTATATATAAAAGGCTAAAGAGATTAAAGCGTTAAGGTATCAGTTACAATTTTCTTCTCTCATTAAATACTACGATATTGTCGAAAGGAATGAAATATCATCCTACCGTAATTAAATTACATTCTAACACGACCCGCATTTTTCCCTATTGAACATAGAAGAACCGAAAGTGTGTGTTATTATGCTATAAAATCACTGTTTGACGTTCTATATTTAGACATGTGACGTAATCATTATACACGTGACGTAACCATTAAAAATGTGACGCGCTGACAATAAGTACGGAAACAAATCAGAGGCAAATTTAGCTAATTATCATGTACGGCAGCATTTATTTGTTGATGTCGTGTTAGAATCGAAATAATATATCTAAATCGATGATTTTATTGCTTGATAACATCACTGTTTGTCGTTCGGATGCGCATTATTATATCACTCGGGCTACGCCCTCGTGATATAATTCCCCGCATCCGAACTCCAAACAGTGATGTTATTGAGCAATAAAATCACAGTTTGGGATATATTATTTCTTAAATAAAGTATTACCTTTTCGTTGTGTAATCTTAGACCATGTAATGTATGATCAAAATTAAAATTACTACAATAGATTTTCAATATGTTTTAGAACTATCTAAGTGTTAAACTCATTTACAGGCATTTTACAACCGTAGTTGATTAATTTGATAATGTAGTCTTTGTAATGGAATATTATCGCAACGTTAACAAGTGAATTAGCTGTTGAAATGTGTAACTACTTCAGTGTGTACATCAAGTAACGCAGGAATGTGCAAGTAACGCAAAGGTAACGCTATGTCCGTGCAACGATATGGTCAAAACGAGTTACACGGTATGTAAACTGACCAAAATTATTAATCTAATCAAATAAAAAGAAACGAATAAGCGCATACGGCTGCTATGACATTATGCTTTTACTAGCATTACAAATTTTTCCAGAAATATGTTTACTTTTTTTTTAGATCATTCGTGAGAATGAAGACCTGTCTTTCGTAATGAAGGCGACTTTGGTTGTAATGAGTACATTAATCCATTAAAAACTTTGTTCTGTTTATATTCTGTATACCTTAGCCGAAACACGTATGAAAAGATTCAACTCCTTTAACGAGGTAATCAGCGTAGCTTCGATGTACCGTTCACGAATTCGGCGTTACCTCGTAAAAATTGTCTCAGTCACAATTTATCTGCTATTTGTTGTGTAAATTGACACGAGTGATTTTCCAAATATCTCAGGAACACAGAATATAAAAAAAACATAATGTAATAGATACGTTATTGTATTTTGAGACATCGACAATACCCTTAAGTCGCTATCATTACGATAGTCAGGTCGTTATTTCCACGAAACATTTGTTTGAGTCAAGATATAAGTATGGTTATTCTGTAATTAACAAGAAAATGTGTTGATCGTTTCGACTTATCAAATCTTATAGAATAACCCTCTATAAACTATTCGGCGATCCTGATTTCTATGCGTGATCGCAAGAGGCGACTATAATGTGACAAAAAAACTGGAGTCTATGCAACCTTAAGCTCCAGCAGTTTAGCCAAAGTCATCTTTGTTGTTTCGGCGCCATATGACCTACACTGTGTTCATGAGCCGTAAAACCAAACAAACAACACAAGCTATGGAGATATGATCAACAAACTAATTCCCTTAAGCAGTATGAGGTATAGAAACGAAACACGTTTCAACATTACACGCATGAGCAATAACAAAAATATTAAGACGGATAAATTTATAAAACAGCAAAAAGAAACTAACAATAACTTTTATAAAAAAAAAACAGTTTTATTCAACAATCACTTTTATCACAATAGTAACAATATGACTGATTAACATAAAATAAAGAGTGGGTAACATGATACGTAATACAAATTCTACTTTAAACGTTAATTTCATCACTTGGGGACAGTAATTATATTGTCAAAACTGCTGCAATGTTGTTTATGTTTCGAAATATACATTTATGATTAACTGATAAATAGTAAGTACATGTACATACATGTATGTAATAAAATATATATGTTTACTTCTAGAAAAGGTGTAACAAAAGAGAGTAGTAGAGCATTACGATATTAAAAAAAATAACACATTTTGTTATTATTTCTTCTATCAATTGTATAGTTATTTATCAAATTATCATACATACTAATGTTGACTAATGCAACGGAATATCAGGTGGCGTGAGAAAATACTAATATGTCACTACCGGTGCACGATTTTCACGTACATTGACAATACTACGATATTGCAAATATTTACAACCGCTAAGAAAGGCTATAAATATTAAATCGTTCGTTACTAAGATAGTCAGGGAGCAATATATGAAAATTAGGTAGAACTTGAATTCAATTGGATTTAACTTAGAAAATCGTTAGGCCTGTCTTGTTCTAGCTATTAGTCTTAAAATGTTCAATAATAGAACGTGCTAAAATAACAATATTTTTAAGAAGATCAAAATTTTCTGTTGATAATAATTCCTTAAATTTCAACACGTTTGGTCTACTGAAAAAGTAAGTTGGGATGTATCGCTTTCTTTGAAGACAGAAAAAAGGACACACTGACATATAGTGAAATTCATCACCGACTTCATTTAACATACAAAGATTGCATTTACGCGCTTCAAATGATATATCATTTTAAATAGCCTATAGTTTATACCTTTAGATGAATTTTCAAGCTGACTGTGCCATTTTTGTACGAATTGATCAATTAATACCCTTTTTACATGCTTATAAGTATTGGTTAATAAGAGCGAGTTTTGATATGTCCAAATATATGTATGGCCCGTTTGGTTTAATATGTTTTTTATGTGGTTTAACCACTTGTAGTTAACTGTAGAGTTTCAACATGTGATTATAACAAATGTGAGATATTTTCGTTGTATTACTTGATAATAGTTTACTCCAAAAATGAATCATTTTCTCGATTTAATTACAATTTCAAGTGGATATCGTCCAAGTTCACCATACAACATGTAAAGTGGGGTGCTCTTTTTACTTTTAGTTATTTTTCTAAGGAAATCGGTATGTATTTTTTCAATCATATCTAGATTTTCGTGACCCCAGACCTCACAATTATATGTCAATATTGGAAGAATCGTTTGATCGAATAGTTTTAATTGAATATCAAATGGCAAATCCAAATTGTAGATTCGCGTATACAGAAGGTGCATTGCTTTATTTGCCTGGCTTGCAATCAGTTTACGGGCATTTAGAAAACTACTCGATGAAGAAAAGAGAATACCTAAATACTTATAATCTTTAACTATTTCAATATTATAATTAAAGGTACATTTATCATTTTCTTACTCTTGCATTATTTGATAGTTTGTATGGCTATCCAGAAATGAAATGCTTACGGCTATTTTCTTTTTCGAATCGAGCAATATTTGTCTTGGAAATGATGCCGAAAATGACGTTATGGTCACGTAGTATTGCTACACTGTTATTACTTTTTTTTAAACATCTTACATGATACACTTTCAAAGGGCTCGTTATTGTGTTTTTCTGAGAGGATTTAATCTGTTTAAAGATAAAATGAACAATGTATAAGTTTCCAGGTACTTTTCATAACCTTTGGCATATTTCTCCATTATCTATATTGGCTTCTATGCTGATTAACACAAGCGGGAAACCTTTTTTTCCAGACATAAAAAACATTTTTATATTGTACAGGCTGTATGATGACAAAACCTTTAAGATTATCAGATAAACATTAAGGTGATTTATGTTTACACAATGTAATCTATTACGTGCATTTATACAAAGCTTCGAAACGTTGAAAGTGTGAACTCCATAGTTATTTTTATAGTTAACCCTTTTAACAAGAAATAAGATGATATAAAACCATATGGTATGGTAGTACTTAGATAGAAAATTATATTACTTAATTATTAGAATAATGACAAAGTTGTAAAAACTAATATCTTCGAATTTCGCACTGTTACCCTTGCGAATGTACGAGATAATATATTATACATGACTTCAAAGTTATTTTTGTCTCCCATAGCTGATCTTACCGATATTAATAATAAGAAGTTATACAAGACCCACTTGTATCATTTTTCCAAAGAAACCGGAGATGAAAAGAATATTACATATAAGTTCACGCAGCACATTCTTAGATAGAAATGAAGTTTCCTCGAAAACTCTCTCGAAGACGATGATATAGTCATAAATATAATTTTTATAATAATATCATTTAAGATTAGTTGTGTTGTTATTTTGGTCTCTTTAAGTTTACGTTCCCAACACCAAGAATTTCCTTTACATTTTTCATTACCACGGGGTAGGAATTGTTACATGGGGGCTTGAGTTCTTCCGATAACTAGTCAGGAGTTCGTCGGAAAAACTTTCGTATGTACCGAAGAAACATTAGTCAAAAATAGTAATTTTTATCTTTAAAAAGAGAGTTTGAGTTGTTAAATTTAACTATGATGATAAAGTTTGCCTTATATTATGTATTATGTGTCAGAAAAAAAACTTTATGGTCCATTTATTTACTCCTCTTATTTGTAATCTGGTAGTTTTTAGTAAAATAGTCAAAACCTGACAAGTTATTAGAAGAACTCTATCCCCCCATGTTACAGTTCGTCCCCCGTGATTACGATAAGAATGAAAATACCCATTTCATTATTTCTGTATGCTAATCAAAATTAATAATTCTGTAATAATATTATGGTTATCATACAAGTCTACATGAGCCGTGTCATGACAAAATCAACATAGTGCGTATGCGACCAGCGTGGATCCAGACCAGTCTGTGCATCCGCGCAGTCTGATCAGGATCCATGCTATTCGCTTATATAGCGGATGCGCAGGCTGGTCTGGATCCATGCTGGTCGCAAACCCACTTTGTTGGTTTTGTCGTGACACGGCTCATATATAAGACGATATACACATGTATTATAAAACTGGCAAGTATAAACATGGTGAAAATAAAGAGAATTTAAAGCACATATCGATCCCTTTATTTCTAACAGATGAATATATCGTATATCACATTGAAAGTTGATACAAAATTAATCTTCAACGCAAAATCGAAAAGTTAATCTGCTCTTATTTACAAAGTGATGGCATATACACGGAAACACTTTGTAATCGGTCATTTTATTATCGTTCTGCTTAATGTCATTCAATGCAGATTGTTCATTTCTCTCTTATATAGCAGTTTCTTGTACTCGTAGTTTCCATCTCCTTCCAGAGATAAATTAATATACATAGCTGAAACACAAACAATAGATGCAAGAACAATACAATAATGATTCATACAGTAACAACCTTTTTTTTCAAAATCAAATGTAACAAAGTTGACTTTAAGAATGTCAAAAACTAACATTTTTAAACGTGTAACACATAATCACTAAACAATAACATGACAATATAAAATATCAATACTGCTTACAAAACCGATTACGTGTGATATTTGGGCCAAAATAACAAATCAAATATATTAAAGAACAGAACAGAACAGAACAGATACTTTATTAAGATTTGTACATAGTACATCATCTATAATACAATATTTTTACAAGCATAACGTCAATATAATGGTAATTGCAATCATGACATTTTCAAAATTCTTTATCTTAATTTATCTAGTAACAAGAAAATTAAATGATAAATATGTATACTACGAACTAAAAAAGCAAAGACATACGAAAAGGAGAATGAGCTATCATGATGTTTAACGCTCAACATTTAACAGTGTGTTTCTCAAAGCAAGTGCTTCTTTAACAAATTTTGATAACTGAATTAATTCATATTTATTATTTGAATTCATTAATTGTAAAAATTTATAAACTGACGGGTTTCTGGTATATTTAATTTTCAAATATTTATTTTTTTCTTAACTCTGAATAACAACGACATATACAAACAAAATGAAATTCATCTTCAATGTCTGAGGTATTACAGCATAAACAATATCTTTCTTCTCTAACAATTCTATTTCTAGAATATCTGCCAGTTTGTATTCTCAAAGACAAAGTACTCATTCTTATCTACAGAAATAAAATCTTAAACATCTTGGCAAGATATCCAAATAAAGTTCATACTCAAAACTACATTTAACATTTTTGTACATATACAATACAGAACTATTATCTAAAGTAGCATACCATTCCTGTTTAAAAGAATCAATAACACGACTTCTAAATTCAAATAAAAATATTTTTTTGTCAATAATATTAACATTATCAAATACATATGAAAATCCATAATCATTCAAAAGCTTCTTTACATTCGAAACCCAATTTTTATGACCATTGTTGCTATCATCTAGAGCTTGATTATATACTGTCTTAAGGATTATGTTATCAGTTTCTACAATTTTTAACCAGTATTTTATTTATCCTTACAAACCTATGAATATATAAGGGATATCTTTCCAGTTCGCCATATACACTAGCATTACAAGTGTTAGGTTGAACTCTTAATAACCTTTTACAAAATTTTAAATGTATTCTTTCTAGCTCTTTAGACTTAGTATATCCCCAGATTTCACATGAATAATTTAATATCGATGAAACAAATGAGTCAAATAACTGACATAATGTTCTGGGAGAAAGGTCAAATTTTTTCAATTTACAAAGAAGAACATTCATTGCCTTTAAAGCTTTACCACTCAAATATTCCTGATTTAATGTAAAATTGCCCGTATAATTAAAAACTGTCCCAAGATAATTAAAATCATTAACTACTTCAATATTTTGGCCATTATAGTTCCACTGCTCAGTTGGTAAAATACGACCTCTTTTTTCTAAATACCATTATTTTAGTTTTCGTTGTATTTACTTTAAGGCCACAGTTGTTACAATATAAATACAAAAGATCTAAAAGTTCCTGTATTTCCTCAGGGCTTTTGCCTATAATTGCCATATCATCTGCAAAAAGTAAAAGAATTAAAACAATATCATCTAATATTAAACCTGAGTCGGGATTGTTTTGAAGATACAATTCAATGTCTTCTACAAAAATTGAAAATAGTAGAGGTGACATTACCTCCCCTTGACGGAGACCAACAGCATATTGGAAATATTCAGAATAAGTTGAACAAAGTTTGACACAAGACTTAATTTTCTGGTACATATCACGAACAATTCTTAATAATTTACCCTGTATTCCAAAATTATACATTTTTAACATAACCATTTCTATCAATAGAATCAAAACACTTCATCATATCAACAAATATAACATATAATCTTTTATTTTCATTCAAATATTTTTCAACTAATGACATAAGTACAAATATAGCATCTACAGTAGACTTCCTTTACGGAATCCGAATTGAGCATCCGAAATAGTGTTATGTTCGTTACAAAATTTCTCATTCGATTATTAATAACAGTAGTAACAATTTTGACATACAACTAACAAGAGTAATACCTCTGTAATTATTTACGTCATCGTGACAACCTTTTTTGTGTAAAGGGATTATAATACCCTCTGTCCATTTATCGGGGAAATAACCCGAATCTAAAATACCATTAAATAAATCACAGATATGAGCTGATAAAATATCTATACTTTCAATAAAATACTCGTTTAATAAGCAGTCGCTACCATACGCTTTGTTACGCTTTAGTGATTTTACAGCAGTTAAAATTTCACAAACTGTAATTGGCTGGTCTAATTCTGGAAAAATATCATTTGACTTCATAAAATCATTATTATTACAAAACTGATTAGCCTCCTCATTGCAACAAGCAAATAAGTCGTTACTTATATTAGAAAAATACTCTTTAAATTGTTCTATCGTTATATTTTTTCCAAAATTGTTCGATTTCTTTTTAAAATATTTCCAAAAATCTCTAGGTTTACCTTTCTTTAAATTTTCTATCTCAGACATTTTCTTTCTGTAATGTAAGCTTTTCTTTTTTCTAACAATATTAAAGGCTTTGATAAAATTTATAACTGTTACTGTAATGGTTTTAAGAGTTGGTTGAAGTATTTTGTAATGCAATCGAATGAACAGCGCAAACGATTTTATGGTGAAACGTACTAAAATTAGTACAGTCTATTAACAATTTTCTTGTAAATGAATTTTTGGTTTATAAGTTAGCCTTATTAACATCAACACTTTCACTACTTTCACCAATTAAAGCGGCATTTTTCTCATTTTTTCGTTGTTTAGTTGAATTAGAATTATATTTCTAATGAGTAGAAATGTGGGCGACTGACCATTAACTGATAATGAAAATTGTTTATGATACAATATGAAATCAAACCTAAATTATATAACAAAAACTGCTCACTCTTTTTAATAATGAACCGTAAATTATAAATACTTAACGACATCTTTAGAAATTTCCCTGGGTATTTTTCCTTGTTAAATATAAACTTGGACACGAATATGGCAAAATGCCAAGTTATCTTTATTTCTACCTGTTCTCTGACCATTTGTACTTTAATACGCCTAATGTCAATTTCATTTAACTAAATTATTTATATGTCTTTTTCTTCTATTTTAATTTTCTATTTTCATTCATTTTCAGTCTTAACTGTCTGATTGTTTTGCAAATCTATTGATTCAATGAACGTTTTTCTACCCATTTCAAGTAGTTAACTCGCTTTTCGTCGCAGGTTTAGCTTTGTTTTTCTGTATTGTTTTTATATTGTTGTTTGTGTGTAAGTATACATAATGGTGCTTGGATAAATTCGTTAATAAAATATTTAATATTTTGTTCGATTCTTGAATGTGTCAGCATGACATTTTACCAAAATAGCATATACATGTACATAACTTCACAGATGAATTAGTTTTTAATACCAAAATGTTGATTTTACCATTATCTAGAAATATAATATTTCATTTCGTGATTATTGATTAATTTCTTATTTTGTGATTATTGTGTTGAAAAAATATTTTATATGCATAATAAATTACTTTGATATCAGGATAATTACGTCATTGTTTTATTTTCAAGCTTTGAATGTTGAAATACATAGTGCTCTTTGTGAGACTTTAGGATCAAAACTATTATGCCAAATTTGATGAAACCTTCTATTGATGTTCCATGCATAAAGCCTTATGAAATTTGTTCAAATAATTTCTTTCCATGAAGACCTCTGGTTGCTATAGCGATCAAACAAAATTTATATAAACTAACAGGGTCAACAACCTTGATATTGTTACGTTGCATAAACTACACGTCCTCTTCCAAGTTTGATCAAGTAATACCCCTATACCCCAGTAGTTCACATTTAAATTTGTAGGAATTATGCCAATGGGGCCAAAATTTGTCCAGTATCCTGGTGTCAAATGTTTTTACTACAACTACACAGCTTCAGGTTTTGCTATTTTGTATAAAACAATACCTTTGCTTTATGACCACCCGTGCTTCGTGTCATATCCTTTTAAGCCTTATATAAACAAATCTCAAAAGTTATTACCTTAAGGTTTGAAAGTTTATTGTTTCTCTACCATGTTAAAATCCTGGGGGTCAAAATGCGCCCCTGCCATTAGATCACTAGCTAAGCGTGACTTTAATATCTTCTCCAAATGTAGTAAAAACCTGTCCAAGCTATAAAAAACCCGCACTCTGAATGTAATTGTTAATAATTTGATCATTCTAACATCTTCACTTCAAAGCCTTGCCGATCTAGTGTTCAAAGTTATTACATTTGAACTAGGTTCCTTTTGAAATTTAAATAAGTTACGCACTGCTTCGCGAAATTTCGACCCTGCCAAGCAGTATAAGATAAAGTTTGAGGAGTTGTTGATATACATAAGCATATTAACAAAGGCCCACCATGGATCTTTAAGCTTGGTATTTCTTGGTACATTCGCAGGAATCCAGTAGGGTTCGCCAATGAAATATATACACACGGGCAACGTACTCAGTATAAACATACAATTTAATCCAACTAGTAGTATCGATAAATTCGATGTTCTGTTGTTTCTTATTTCTGCTTTGGGCACATTTACTGGTGCAACTTGTGACCTTGTCTTCTTGTGACTTTCAAACAGTTTGAAGATAATACAAATATTTCCGGAACTTAAAACTACAAATGGAATTAAAGAAAACTTACACAAGTCAATCCAGGTCCAAATTTTACCAAAGAAATAATCATACTCTTCGGTTAGTGGGGCGCATGGAATAATCAGTGTCACATTTCCAGTGATGTTCTCTACTTTTCCAAATCCGTACAGGAGATGTGAATTTACAAGTAAAGCAAATATGATTATTAATACAAGAATTACTGAGGCTCGAGCTTTGGTACAAAATACCTTACTCTGACACGGGTACAGGGTAGATATGAGACGTTCAATGGTGATAGCTGTGAGAATCCACACGGGCACATCAGCGCACGTATACATTAACCACCAGTGTAGCTTGCATAATACAGGATGAACTGATCTGATGTCACTGTCAAACGTATATTTTATCCATTGTCTCAACAGCCCAACATAGAGAACACACATGTCAGCTATCGCTAACCCTATCAAATACACAGAAGACGCCCAGCGGTGAAATTTTGGTTTTGATAGTACAATTATTGACAATATGTTTCCAATTGTTCCAAAACTGATGAGGATAGGTGACACTATCTGCCATATCATTACACCAATACGTAGCTCCGCCTCTGATCGGAAATTAGAAATATAAGTCATGATTCTAATAAATCCAAAATGATAGCCTAAATATAACAGAAATGGTGTAGAACAAAATTATCTTAATAATAGTTTAACGTATTTGAAAAACCAAATACCTTCAGATTTTCTTATTTCTATAATCCATGCTCAGTTATTTTTTCAGCTTTCGAAATATACTGTTTTAAGGAGTTTCTTAGTGATGTTTGATATTAACTCATTGTAATAAACGTCCTTGTAAATATCATGTAATATTTCCAGGAGCTATCGTCAATGTCCCCACTACCGTTTCAAGTTATTTTCTTAACATCACTGAATCTCCGCACTTTCTCTGTCACGTAAAGACGGTGTAATCTATTTTATTTCAGTATAGCAGCTTTGCTACAAAATTTTATACCAGGGAATCTATCGACTTTCTGTATTAAAATTTCAACCAATCACATTACAATCTTAAAATGCTTCTGAAATCTTCTAAGATCATGAAAAATAAAGTGTTATGTGATTTTATGTAACCATAGCTTACACCTTAAGTTATACTATACTAATCGTTGGGTGAAAGTTATTGAAATCTATAATGATCTTTGTTTGAAAAGGTGCATTTCCGATTACTGGTCCAGTTAATTATGTCTTTTCTTAAAAAAACCTTCCAGTTCTTATAAAGACAAGCCTGTATTAATAAAATTTACCTAAAGTACAGTTTAAAACGTGACATATCTTGTCTTTGTTTACTCAAAAGATGTTTATTTTACATTTAAATAGAGGCTATATAACAATCATCGGTATTTTCAAACATAAAAATTAAAGCGTATTATATCTTTTAAATTTGAAATTCTTTTAACACAATGTTGATAGGAACAACTTACTATTTTGAATAGAAGGTCAGCTTCTAGGTCTGACTATTTATTTTCAATATCGAGCAGTTAACTCTATTTTCCAAGGCAACCTGCCGGAAACCTAAAATCATTCAGTGCATACGCAGCTATCGTGCGGAAATTTATCCGTTGCGCCGGCTACGCATATAGTAATATTCGTGAGCAATATTCGTGATCCGGAGAGCTATTTTCGTCAACAGAATATATCGAATTAAAACGTGATGCCTCGCTTCTACCAATAAAGCGGAAGCATGAAGTTTGTGAGAGATAACGAAGTCATCATAAAAACATTAATATGCATCATCACAACAGTCACCTCTGTTGTCATCAACATCATTATTACACTCATCATTACGTCCATTATCATCATCATCACCATCATAAAAATCATAATTTCAATTATCATTGCCAACAGAATTATAATTATCATTGCCTTTGTTACCACCACCATAACTGAACGTCGGTGGTTCTTCTCAGGTGCCCGTTCGTGCCTGAAATAATGCACGAAAGAGCACCTGGGGTCTTCCTCCATCAATAAAGCTGGAACGTCGCCATATGACCTATTTTGTGTCGATGTGACGTGAAACCCAATAAAACAAACAATCAAATCATCATCATTATCATCATCAATAAAACATCATCACGACTATCATCATCATTTAAATAATCATCGCGTCTATCATAATCAAAATCTTTTCACCTTCATCATCATCATCATTGTTATCATCACCTTCATTAAAATCAGAATCTCCTAAATCATAATTATCGAAATTTGATTTTTATCATCGTGAAAATATGTTACTTGTATCATCGTTACCAAAATTAATTTAAACATAACCTGTATCATAACCTATAAAATCATCATTATAATCATCATTTCTTCATCATCATTATCAAATCATTATCACTTCTATTATCGTAAAGATCATAATTATAACATCCGTCATCATTATCATAATCAGTACTTCCGTTATCGAAAAAAATAATTATCATCACACCCATCATCAAATTAATCATCAGTAAGATATAAAGTATTACCTACATCATCATCATCATTATTGTCATAGGCTAAATTACATAAGTCAAAATGTAAGGTAACATGTATAATACAAAAAAAACTAATAAAAAACAAATATTCACAAAGAGTGCAAATGGGTCGGGCTCCAAGTTATATCAACATTAGCAACAACCCTCCCCTAACTAAGTGTTGAAGACATCATATTTATTCCGTGTCTTTTTATTAAATCATTTTAAAGACTAGATAAGAAATATAAAATTCGTTTATTTTTATTAATTAATAACTCACACAGGGGAAAGTTCTGATGAAGGAATACGAAACAACAACAATAACAACAACAATAAAAAACACGTCAAAGTCTCCCACTCGAAGGATAAATACTAACAAACGGTAAGAAAAATGACTTTTCTTAAAAAAACTTCCAGTTTATTAATGACAGTCTGTATTCATACTGTTTACTTACAGTACCGTTTAAGGTGTTTATTATGCTCCCCGAAAAATTACGGGGGAGCATATAGTCGCCGCCTTGTCCGTCCGTCCATCCGTCCGTCCGTCTTTCCGTCCGTCCGTCCCCTTTTCTTGTCCGGGACATAACTTTGAAACAACAAGAGGTATCAACATGAAACTTTGTAGGTAGATAGATCTCATTGAGTAGGTGTGCAGTGCACAAGAACCGTAACTCTGCCTTGCCTAATTTTTGAATTATCCCCCTTTGTTTATTTTTACACTTTGAACTTTGTCCGGGACATAACTCTAAAACTATAAGAGGTATCAACATGAAACTTTGTAGGTAGATAGATCTCATTGAGTAGGTGTGCAGTGCACAAGAACCATAACTCTGCCTTGCCTAATTTTTGAATTATCCCCCTTTGTTTATTTTTACACTTTGAACTTTGTCCGGGACATAACTCTAAAACTATAAGAGGTATCAACATGAAACTTTGTAGGTAGATAGATCTCATTGAGTAGGTGTGCAGTGCACAAGAACCATAACTCTGCCTTGCCTAATTTTTGAATTACCCCCCTTTGTTTATTTTACACTTTGAACGTTGCCCGGGACATAACTCTAAAACTATAATAGTTATCAACATGAAACTTTGTAGGTAGATAGATCTCATTCGGTAGGTGTGCAGTGAATCAGAACCGTAACTCTGCCTTGCCTAATCTTTGAATTATCCCCCTTTGTTTATTTTACACTTTGAACTTTGTCCGGGACATAACTCTTAAACTATAAGAGGTATCAACATGAAACTTTGAAGGTAGAAAGATCTCATTGAGTAGGTGTGCAGTGCACAAGAACCATAACTCTGCCTTGCCTCATTTTTGAATTATCCCCCTTTGTTTATTTTACACTTTGAACTTTGTCCGGGACATAACTCTAAAACTATAATAGGTATCAACATGAAACTTTGTAGGTAGATAGATCTCATTGAGTAGGTGTGCAGTGAACAAGAACCATAACTCTGCCTTGTCTCATTTTTGAATTATCCCCCTTTGTTTAATTTCACACTTTGAACTTAGTCCAGGACATAACTCTAAAACTATAGGAGGTATCAACATGAAACTTTGTAGGTAGATATATCTCATTAAGTAGGTTTGCAGTGCACAAGAACTGTAACACTGTCTTGCCTACTTTTGGAGTTATTGCCCTTTTGTTCATTTTGACACTTTGAACTTTGTCCGGGACATTACTCTAAAATTATAACAGATATCAACATGAAACTTTGTAGATAGATAGGTCTCATTGGGTAGAAGTGAAGTGCTTAAGAATCATTACTCTGCCTTGCCTTACTTTGAAATTATTGCCCTTTGTTTATTTTTACTTTTTGACTTTTGTCCGGGACATAACTTTAAAACTATTAGAGATATCAACATGAAACTTTGTAGGTAGCTAGATATCATTGGATAGAACTGCAATGCTTAAAGAACCTAAACAAAGCCTGGTCTAATTTTGGAGTTATTGCCCTTTGTTCATTTTTACACTTTGAATTTTACCCGGGACATAACTCTGATATCATCAGGAAACTTTATAGATAGATAGATCTCATTGAATAGAAGTGCAGTGCAAAAAAACATAACTCCGCCTTGCCTAATTTTGGAGTTTTTGCCCTTTGTTCATTTTTTTTATACTTTCCTGTGTCCAGAACCTTCTCGGGGAGCATCACCCGGTTCAACCGGTTATTGTTTTATATTTAAATAGAGGCTGTGTAACAATCATCGGTATTTACTCTGTTTTCCAAGACAACCTGCCGGAAACCTAAAATCATTAATAGCATACGCATTTGCATTTAGGCATAACGTCGAATATAGCTCTCGACGAAGAAAGTTCTGAAAAATTTATACGTTGCGGCGGTTACGCATATAGTAATATTCGTGAACAATATTCGTGAAAGCACGGGAGTGCTATATTTGCCAACAGAATGAATCGGTTGAAAATGTGATGCCTTGCTTCGACCAATAAAGGGGAAGCATGAAGCTGGTGAAGGACCACGAAGTCATCATAAAAACATTAATATGCATCATCACAACAGTCATCACCTCTGTTGTCATCAACATCATTTTTACATTCATCATCACGTCCATTATCATCGTTATCACCATCATAAAAATCATAATTTTCATCACTTCAATAATCGTTGCCATAAAAATTATAATTATCATCGCCTTTGTTATCATCATCATCAATTAAAACATCATAACGCCTTTATTCATCAAAATCATTACCATCATAATTATTGAAATAATCATCGCGTCTATCATAATCAAAATCCTTCATCATCATCATCATAATCACCCCAGGCATTATTATCATCAACTTAATTAAAATCATAATCACCTTAATCATAATTATCAAAATCTGATTATCATCTTGAAAATATTTTACTTGTATAATCATTACTAAAATTAATATAAACATCACCTGTATCATCATTATAATAATCACCATTATAATTCATTATTATTATTTTCATCAAATCGTGATCACTACTATCATCGTAAAGATCATAATAATATCCTCCTTCTTCATCATTATTATAATCAGTACTTCAATCATAAAAAAGAATAAAATAAAATAAAAATAATTATCATCACACCCATCATCAATTAATCATCAACAGCAAGATCATATAAATCATTACCTCCGTCATCATCATCATCATCATTGTCATAAGCTAAACTACATAAGTACAAAGTCCGTTGCTGGATTTTTATAATTCAATGATATTTTATTGCAGATATTACTTACATAAATACATGTAAGGTAACATAAATAATGCAAAAACAAATATTCACAAAGAGATATAGTGCAGATGGGTTGGGCTACAAGTTATAACAACATTAGCAACAGCCCTTCCCACAGTGTTGAAGACATCATATTTATCCCGGTTATTTTCATGAAATTGTTTTTTAAAGGCTAGATCACATCCTGTATGAAGGAATACAGGAAAAACTTCATCAACAACAACAATAAATCAAAGGTCTGCAAGTTCTGTGGTATTTTCTGATCTTTGCAATCTAAATCGTACTGTATATATCTGTATGTATTTTCCTGTATAAGTTTTTTTTTATGTACTATAATTCACCTTGCAAGGCACCAGAGTTTGATTCATACAGAATTTTGCATAACTACAGTAGAGTTGCATCAAAAAATCATTTATGTTCAAAGAATTTTAAAAGTTGCCTCGACTGGGATTTGAACTCCAGACCTCTCACACACTAGACGAGCGCGTTACCCCTGCACCACAGAGAAGTTATAAAAACGGTGCGTGAATAAAATCTAGTAATTCTAAATTTAGAACTTCCATTGCATTCCGGGTTTGTAATCCTTACTTATTTTGAGGTATTTTGTTCAGGATAACCTTGTTGTTTAAAATTGGAGTAAATTATTTCGCGAAAATCTTGTCGCCGAAACAGCCCGACATGTAAAATTTATATATTCCACTACTCGGCAGTCAGATTTATTTGTGTGGTATTCGGTAATCGACATCGCTAAAAATAGCATTTTCATTGATTAAAATCAAATTCATCCGCGTAATTTGTGAGTGTGCATTTATTGACAAGTCTATAAGCCAACGCTACTTTTAAAGTTTGAATGCGTAGTAATTTGTTGGATACTGCTTGTTTAGGCAGTTTTGAGTGAGAACTACTTTGCGTTGTTAGGTCTGTTAAGAAAATTTGTGTTAGACCGTGGATGTTAGCTATGTATTTACTGATCTGCGATCAGAAAATACAAAAACGTCAAAGCCTCCCACTCGATAGATAAATACTAACAAACAATAAGAAAAAAAGAAGAATTTATTGTAAAGAACGAAGTCCGAGATTTTAGTTTAATATGACTTATACTTCTTTCAATATATTTTTCAGTATCACATCAAAAACATCAGATACATATTTTCAACTTGACTTGCTCAAATATGAGGCAATTTTATTAGGAAGAAATGCTTTCCGATATTTAGAACTGATGATTATGCACTAATAATGATGATAATATACTGATGATGATACTGATGTTGATGATGGCGATGATGATATACTGGTGATAATTGTAACGGTTTGATGGTGATGATGATGATGTTAATGTACTTAAGACGACGACGATGATAATGACAATAACTATGTTCTGAGACGAGAATTATTAATTAATGATGATTCAATATATATATATATATGATTCTTAATATAATTCATTAGGTTGTACCTACTGATGAATGACGATGGTGGTGAGATATACTTTACATGATAATGATGATGTACTAGGAATGGTTATAAACATGATAATGGCTACGAGGATATATTGATGTTTATGTAATAGAAGTACCGAAATACGAGGCTATCTGATTTGTACCCAGAGTATAAATCATATTGCCGAGTGTTGATGGTCTTTCTCTTTTGTATCATAGGCAAATTCCATGTTGTCACAATATGAAACTCCAGAAAAATGTAACCAATGAACGAGTATCTGAATATGACATTCCTTTCGTTATCCCTTTCTTTGTCATCACAGTATGTAAACCCCAGAAAATATCAGCCAATCAGTGAGCATGCTATGAGGTGCGGGTAACTAATACCTGCACTCCAGTATACTCAGTGTATTCAATTTTTCGATAAAAAAGATCTTTCAACTTAGATACAAGATGATGAATATTGCGATGATTATGATGTACAATGTTAAAATGATTTGACATGTGTGCTATAATATTTTGTGTATATGACAAACAAAAAGATATGCCATATGTGTACCTTTATCCGTCAGAATTGGGCATTTTTACGTATAAAGATTCCTTTGTTGCGAGCTATATTCGTTAGATAAAACAGAAAGGAAAGTTCGGGTGTTGTACTTAAATCACGGTTTAGTAACTCTTGTCTCTAGTTAAATGAATTTAACAAAAATAATGCGATATCATGAAGTAAATGTTTGTTGAAAACGTGTCAGAGTGAAATCGTAAAGCAATCAATACATGCACAGTGCGTTAACTGGAATGCAGGTATTAGTTACCAGCATTCACTGTCTAGAGCATGTTCGTTGATTGGCTCATTTTTTGTCTGGGGTTTCTTTATTGTGATGACACGGAAAGGGATAACGATAGGAAAGATATTCCTTTTTTACTTTTTCTGGGGTTTCATATTTTGAAAACAGGGAACGTGTTTTTATTTTAGCCTATGGTAAAAAAAGAAGAATTTCAAAACACTCGGCAATCTGATGTATACTCGGGGCTACACCCTCGTACAAATCAGATAGTCTTGTGTTTCTATGATCTTTCTATTACATAAAAAAGCTAAAAGCGATTGAAATCCTTGAGTGAAATCCTTGTTGCGTATCACTTCACAAAAAAACAATAAAAAAACAATCATGGGCAAATAAAACAATTAAGGTATATGCCTACATGATCTCGATGATCTTTCTATTACATAATTAATCTAAATGTAAATGAAATCCTTGTTTCGTATCACTCAATAAAATAACAATCATGGGGAAATAAACAAGGTAAATGCATACATGATCTAAGTTTACACCTGAGAAAATACTTGATTGTAAATAGATTTCTAAGTCATTAAGTAAGAATGAGAATAAAATCGGCGAAGTTATGTTCACTAGAAAAGTCCCGTGTCACAAGAGAAGAATACAGGCAATGAGTTCAATGTTTAACACACATTGATCTCAATAATGTGAGCACTTTTACCACTAATTCCTTCTTTGATGAGTTTAAACCATAGGTCATTTCTATAAATACTATCATATGCGTTTTGGTAATCTTTAAAAGCTGCAAATAAACGTTTATCTTTAGTGCTGTACATATTGTTTAGGGATTGTAAAATCAGTGGCGCTGTGACCAGATGCATATGTTAAACGTTCATTATCTACTGACCACTTTTTAAGGCTTTCGTTTAGCACGGTAGTAAACAGTTTACCAAAGCAACTTGTTAATGTTTAAATAAACGCCGGTGGCTTTTCCAATAATAGAACAATTACACCCTGTGACCATATCTTTGGGAAATGTTCGCTGTTAAGAATGTCATTGAATAAAATTTCTAATAAATCAATAATAAAATTTACCGTTTCAATAAACTTCTCATTTATTATTCTATCTATAGCACCACTTTTATTTCTTTTTTATTCAGAACATAGCTCCTTGCCACTAATTCTTGTTGCTGGGTCGTTCTCGGACATGGTGTATCGTTTAAGATTTGATTAAGGTCAAAGTATTTGAGTGATTCATTTTCTATAAAATTACAATTCTGCCCTACTCTACTGTTTGTATCTCCCGCTACAATCACGCGTCCACTTTGTGAAAATTTTGTTATATCCTGCTCTAGTTTTTGAAATATATCAATATCATGGATATGAGAATTTTAGGCGCAAAATAAACTGAAGCTTTATTGACCTTTTCGAAAACCTAGCTAAACACCGTTTTCCGGTATGTTACGGATTTAGCTCTCGGGAATTACACCAAATGAAGTACATAACACAGTTACATGATATTTCTATTTTTCTATCATTATTTTACCGTTTAAGGTGAAAAAAAATTAATGTCTTTGAAAATTATCAATTTTCCTTGAATATCTATTACAATTTTTTCAAAAAATAAATTGTTTATGATGAAAATCAATAAAATTTAAACGGACTTAGTGGAATCTTCCATAATAAATATGGTTATTTTCTGCGTAAACTTGTGTATCTACTTTGTTTTCTGTATGGAATTATTCATACAATGATATTTAATTATTTTCTTATAAAGAAATTATTTCAATTTAATTTATAAAAGGCCGAAAACATCGAGTTTACTATTACACTCCATTAGGTGAATTCCCCAGAGTACAGAAAGTACCGGAAAACGGCGTTTAGCTAGGTTTTCGAATTCGTGAATACCAGTCAGCAACCGTTTAAAAAAATGTTTATCCAGTTTAATCACGACAATCAGTTTGATTTCCTACTACTGTTATTCTATTTTGCAACGATTCTTTTATATATATAATCAATTCTGAATTCTTGCACTTGAGCAATGTTATCATCACATTACTCAACTTAATTCCAGGTGCTAACAATATACTCCAGATCATTTTGCCTTTTCTTAAGGCCCTCGAATGTCTTGCTATCAAGTTCACGGTTTAATATCTTATTGTCTATTTCTGTCGACCGTTTGACGTTCATCGTTAGACCATTATGTTCTTTATTTCATAAAAGCCGATTACTGCTGATCAATTGCTGTTAGACGGTTTAATATCTGACTAAACTGATCATGCCCCGGAGGTCCTTGAGGTGCTGGAGTACTTGTCAAATGGTATGCCGGTACATTTGACCCAAGGGATGACCTAAATTTATAATATTTCCCCGTTTTGTCCAGAAAATTGCGATATCTAAATTTGAACTTGTTGTCCTGGTTCATAATAAGTCATATTGTTCATATTTACAGGTTGACCAACGTTTTGGTTCATATAATTAACACTATTTCCTGTATTTATTGCATATTGCCCGTTAGATGTATTCTGTACTGTACAACTCTGTGGCATACTTGTTTACTATTGTTTTCCCCTTCTTTGTTCTTTGTTCGTCATTGGTGACGATTACGACTTTTTACGACTTTTTGTCATAGGAAGTTTTTGTTTACAGCTGTATGTTGTCAATTACTTCAATAGAATAAAGATGTTCAAATAGCTAAATTTGTCGAGAGCTATATGCGGCGTATCAAGGCATACTTTTACAAAACTTCTAGATATTAATTATATTTCTTTTGATAGAAAGTAAATCTTGCGGGGAGGGACACTTGACAGGCTGGCTATTGCATAAGTACTAAGTAATGTTATTTTAACATTCTTCGTCTCAGTCTATTCAAGAAATGTTCTTCCATATAACTGTTGAATTTGATTGAATGGACTGTTCTCAAAAGAAAACTGTATAATCTTACGGGATAATGTTTTACGAAATTATAACATCGGTCATTTTCTGTTGCCGCATTTTCTGTCATCTCAGAGCAATGCAAACTGTATAACTGTTTATGATTATCAGACTGATAGTATTGTTTTATAAAAGACATAATATTATTTACGTTGCTTAATGTGGTGAATGAGACATAATAACAGATAACCAACCCATGGGTAGGTCCTACGTACTTTGAATTTTTTCATCATGAAACGAGTGGTGTCAAAGTGTAGTTTTAAGTTTAGCGTAAATATAAAAGATAAGAAAAATCATATACAAACAAAAATATTTCTTACAAATTTGATCAATACTTCATATTCTCACGGTTTTATATCAATTTTATATTAATATTTTCATAGTCGTGTTCATTCTTCTCTTACATACAAATGTTACATTTCGACTCTTATTCATTTTATTATTTTGTTTTTGAAAACTACACCAGGATTTGTTAATTTTTTTTATTTATCTTGATAATAAATAACTCGTTGAAAGAAGTATAATAACAGATGATACCGTCTTGTAAAACTAAAAGTTAAAAAAGAGAGTTTGTTTAACAGTTTGGCAAGACATTTTTTTTCTTCAAAAAAGATTTTACTTACTTCAATTTTAATTCAAAATATTGCCAAGCAAAAGCATTTGTAAAAATGTTATGGTTCAAGTTATAAAACATTAACAACAAGTTAGAGCATTGCCTGAAGTACGGTTCCATAAAATAAATAAATCTGCAAGCGTGACTGAAATTTCAAAAACATCTGCAAATGTGTTTGACAGTTGCTATAAAGAATATATTTCAATGACAAAACTAAAAAATTGTATATGCTCCAAAGTACACAGAAATTACATGTCCAAAATGAAAAACAATGAGTAAAAAATAAAATGAAGCTAGCAAATGCAATGAGAGAAGTAAGCTTTGATCAATGAAATTGCAAAATGAAATGTATCACGTTATTTTTTAATATACATAACTCTCGAGCATGTTCAGACGCTGACTTTAAAAAGATATATATAGTAGTTGAATATGTCAGTAACATTTAATTGTAGCCATGGTAGTGCAAGTTATCTTTACCATTTAAATTTCCCGATTTAAATAATAACCTTACCACAGAAGTTTAACATGAATAATGTCAATTGAAAATAATGAAAACAATTTAAAACAGGTATTTCTTATTATTTCACTCACAAGATTACATTATACAAGATGTTGTATACAAATATATTAAATTGCTATGGAAACAAAGAGCTATCAGTGTAAGTTACTAACATTAATAAGACCGACTACAATTATTTTATCGTGATTTTTTGTTCTATTTACAGTTGCACATCTATATCAGTACTCGTCTTTTGAGACGGAAATGAATGTTTTTATGGTCTTCATTTAACGAGTTAGAGAAATAAGAATGGAAATGGGTGACAAGCTTCTCAAATTAATTACAGAAGAAAAACTGCACTTTCCTTTCTTTGAAATACAAGGATTTTATCTCTTATGATTTCCTTACATAAAAAATAAGACGAAATGTTTTGTATAATCTTAGTCATTGTCATGATTTGTTTCATAAATTGCATAACATTGTTAATTATACATGCATTCCATGTATTGTAAAAACATCTTTTTCGAGTTCGATAATTAAATTATTGATTTCAATAAACCCTGTTTATAGCTAAATATCATCTGATGTTATGTAGAAAGTGTCTTAAATATAGAATGAAGTCCTACAATATCCACAGCAGGTAAAAGCAACTACTTGTTGCACTCCAAATGAAGAGAACACCTGACGCGTTCAAAAATTTGGAATATTGCGCGTTATATTTTGAACAATTGTGTTCTATGTACGAGTTTAACTCTAAATTTGAACGTCAGTGTTCAATGAAAGTCCTGCTGAAATAAGAGCCTTTAAGTATATCAACTGCTATTGGGGAAAGATAAGTTTTATCGGTGAAAAATTACCGATTGGGATTTTTAAACATGTTTAAAATTCTCGATCGGTGAAAATATTTTACAAATAACCGACAAAAACATATTTCACGAGATATGCAAGCTCTTAATCACCGATATCGCCGATCGGACAAAGAAAACCAAATATGAATCACCGGCCATATCTGACGGAAAGTGTTTAACCACTGATGACTAGCCATCAAACACCGATTAATCAGCGTTTCGCCCGATTTAGTTCCGATTTACAAACGATATGAACCGATAGTATTTCAGCATTTTATCACCGATCCAACCCTGTTTGAGTTTGCTTTCTGTCATTACACAGAATACAAGAAATAAAATCACGCATGACAACCGATCATAACAGCGAGTAAATTTAAAATTAAATGACCGATTGGGGCCGACCGTCTGTGTAACTGTCTCTTAAGACAAGTCGCGTGCTTTTAATACGTAATTGACGCGCGCATTTTATGAATTAATGAATCGCGTTCTGAGGATAACGTCATTTTTCCGTTATGAATGATGTTGTATGTTCATACGCAACTATAAGAAAAAAGTGCGTAATGTGAATATCAGTTTTCATTATTTCTGTTCCGAAAATATTTGACATGCAATATGCAAGAAAAAGAATCAAACACCGGCTGTTGGTACAGACGGAATATCTAGCTCTCGGGTAACTGTTAAGCGTAAACTCGTTACTGCTGTAAACAGTTACCCTCGAGCTAGATATTCGGGCAGCCGGTGTAAGATTCTTATAGTCATTGTCACTTTGTTAAGTATTTATAAAGTAAATCATGTTATCGTGTTTTACTAATCTTAATTCATGTGTTATGTTCATGACTGTTAAGAAATGATAAGACTGCATTCATGCACACAAGAATAGTAACATAATAACAAGATCAAATTACTATAATAAGTGAAACAATATTAGGATATTGAAAAGCAGTTTATGTTGTTAGATGTGTTCTGATATGAAATGCATGACTCAAGTTAATATGTACTGAAGAATTACTGTAACGACTTTCAGTTTTTCTTAATGTTTAGAATTAAAAGCAATAAGAAATTTTGGATAACAGTTCACTTTGTTATTGTGAACAACTGAATAATAATTAAACAGTATCAACGTGATTTTCTTCTATTATGACAAAGTTCTGTTGTTTCATCAATGTGTTCAAATGTGAACATTAGTGTTCATCAGTATTCTGACTTTAAGTATACCTATCTTCGAATATGTTCTATGCGTTCAATATATGTTGCATTGGAACTGAACGCGTATGGCGTTAAAAAGGTAGACCACCTGAATGTTCAATAATTGAATAGTTTGGTGTAAGGATAATAACGTTAAAGATCCATTTTTTATAGTTTTAAATCATAATTATGATGCTCAAATTAAGATTTATCAATATGTAGGTTTCAAAAAGCATTATTTATAAAGATATTACCGGATTAAACATTTTATGTAAATAAAGGGAGGTAATAAACAAATTATTTTTATAAAGTTTAAATAAAATTTTACAATAAGAAATGAATGCATATATTTTTATGATTACATATAATATGCACAAATATTTGCAGTACATATTTTACATATTCTTCGATGTTTGAAAATTGTTTTATTTGCATAATTATGTACATATATATATATTTTCACTTAGTGTGGTTAACCACTTTGAGTACAACATACAGGATCTTTAAGGTTAAACTTTGGACACTAGATGTTCATAAGGCGTTAATATATGGAACAGTTGGAGACAAATGTTTAACGCTAGTATTAAGAAATGAAACGTGTTTTGACGTTCAATATCTGTTGCAAATAGGCGTTTAAGATGTGTTCTATTCTTAAACATTTTGTGTGTGCTCGCAATAAATGGAAATTAGCTCGGACAAGAGTTTTCTTGGGTTATATAGTTAATCATTTTAAGCATCTTTATTCTCAAATTTAACTACCAAAGTCTTAGGGGCAGTTCGTTTTATTGATTTACATATTATCCATTCTTTATCATAGTTTGGCATTTTCATGTCAATCACCAGACGTGAAATAGCCATTCCTATTACAAGTTATTGTAATTTATCAGGGAGACAACTGCATTTTATCACTAAAATTTGACAATAATACTTATACATGTATGATGGTGTATTGAAAAAATTATCAAATTATTCCTATAGCACGCAACTATTTGATTCCTGGACAGTCTAGTTACAGACAACGATAAAATAGAACCTAGATTTTCAGATGCCAATTCTGAATCCGGTAAGCTAAATATCTGCATTGTATATTTTGTTTTATTTAAGATTTATTTATTCATTTATTTATTTAAAAATAACTTTTTTCAATGAAGATGACAAGGAAGTTAACACTTGTAAAACTTAATGCGCTTATATAAGATGAGTTGTCTACCTTAATCGTAACGACTATCATATATATAGCCAGCATGGCCGATCAATTAACATTTTTCACACTGAATTTTTCAGAATCAGAGAATAAAACTGACATAGAGGATGAGGGACAAGAGATATACTCCATCTTTAGAGAATGAAACTGAAACTTACATAGCATATGAGGGGCAAGAAAGACATATTCCATCTATAGAAAAAAAACTGTAACTGTAATCTAAGCGAATATTTGCTCGATGCAACCTTGACTGATCTCGTAAGTCCAACAAGCAAGGACATTTGTGAATCTTCAGAGCTTAAGAACAACCAAACACTTGATGTTACAATTAATTACAGCGAGATGAATAATAAAAGTCAAACTGACAATGTATGTGCTCCGTCTGGTTTCGTACAGCTGAAACTAGATGGAATGAAAAAGAAAAGAAAACTTGAAAAATCAAAATAAGTTATACCATTACTACCAACGTTAAAATTAGACTGGTCATTTGATGACGACTTGGCATGATAAACAAGATTCATGCGCAAGGGTCCACATTTATTATGTCCATGTTATCAGCTAGCCTTGGAAAAATTAACACTGACTATTTAATTGGAGTGTATTTCAGCTTATGATAATTCATATGATTGTGACATCTGTATAAGGAGAGTTAAAATAAAAAAACAAACAAAAAAACCAACAACTTTTTTCTCTGAAATTGCAAGGCCTAGGGCTAGGATATTTTGTGTCTAGCATCACCTAATGTAACTCGAGAGAAATTGTTCAAATAAAAGCACTGGGGTAACACTTGGCGTCGCCTCAGGGGGTCATTGATTTTCCTTATTATGTATATAGTAAAAACTTTTAAAAAAATCTCTGAAAAAGGCTAGAGCTTAGATACTTGGAATGAGACATTGTGTTGTAGACCTCTACCACAATTGCTCAAATTATAATCCTTAGGTCAAAATTGACCCTGCCCTGGAGGTCATAAGAATTTCATTATGTACAAATAGTAAAATACGATAAACAAGATCAACAAGGAAATGCGGCGTTCAATGAACGAAACCCCACACGATCCAGCAACAAAAGGCAGTAGCAAGGAGCCCAGGAGGACCCAAACAAAAACAGGACAGGGCACAAGGCAGAGTATAGGCAGGTTAATCACTAAAATCATACATAAGAAGAAATAATTAATAACTGATAATGAACTCAAAGAAAACAAATAAATGTTTCAATAATAGGCCCATAAAGTCAAATGGCACAGGGGAAGGAGACAGGTTACAGGTTACCCGGGGAAAGGGGGGGGGGATAAAAAAGGAAATAAAAACTAGGGGCAAAGGGGAAGATACTTACCGTAGACGAGAAAACAACAAGGGACACAAAAGTGTCACCATAACGGTATGAAACAACAAAGACATACATCGGAGGAACACAGAGTGGCGCCGCCTTGGAACGGTCAGCAGCACAAGTACTGCTGGGGAGTTTAAACCGGTAAATGGTGCACCAAACCTTACTCTTAGCCCAACCATGTTCCTATAAACGAGACAGTGTAAATAAAATGAATCCCCGTCAAGTGAAATTCTAACAGTTGTCATGGTTACAAAAGGTGAAATAAGTAAAACGTCGAAATGCTCATGTAGAAACATACAAAACAAATACCCAATGACCATAACAAAAGTACTCAATGTCTTAAAGGAAGACAGAGCAACAAGAAGATCACCTACAAGGAGCCCCACGAAGCAAGACAGAAGACAAACATTAAGGCAATTCAGTCCCAAAGAAGAACTGTCCATCATAGAGTCTCCCACTTGGTCCGTCAGATGTAATCAAAAGAGAAAAGCGTAGCGTCCAACTGTAAATGGATTGAACACTAAGCATGTGGTATGTCTTATAATAGCAGGGTCATAACCCCTTTTAATAAAACGTTTTATAATTTTAGTAAAGACAACAGAAAAATTACAATGACTTAAGATCTTACGAAGTTTGTAAACAACATCCCCGTAAAAATCAAGCTGGCTTATCCCTTGTCTCAGAAGTGTTTTTAGATCACTATTGAATTTTGAAATTAAATCAAAGTTACGATTGTAAAATATTTACGTAATTTATAATAGCGGTAGCGCTGTTTGAGTAGCTTGCCGGTAATGAAAATATTTCGCTTGTTAAAATCCTTTACGTTGCTACAAGCTCTAGCGAATCTAATTAACTGAGATATATAAACCCCGTAAGATGTTGCATGCGGTACGTTTCTATCCAAATGTGGATGATTTACTATACCAAAATCAAAGTCATCCCTTTTATCATAGATTTTCGTGTGAATAGAATTGTTTTTGATAGTGATATGAACATCCAAAAACGATGTAGTTTAATTTCAAGAATTTGTTTTATTAAGTTGTAGCACAGTAGGATATATATTAGACACCATTTGATCAAAATAAGAATCATCTAAATTAAAAATGTCCCCGAGATATCTGGAAGTGTTATCATATGCTAATATAACACCTTGTTGTGTATTTTCAGGGAGACTCAACATAAAATCTCTTTCATAGCAATATAAAAACAAATTGGCGACCAAGGGTGCACAATTAGTACCCATAGGAATTCCTATGATTTGTTTGAATAGGGTATTACCAAACCTGACATAAATATTGTCTAAAAGAAAAGAGAGTGCTCTACAAACTTCGTCACAGGTCCACATAGTATACTGTTTTACAATACAGTTTGTAAAGAAGGTTTTTGAGAGTTACATGCAAGAAATGTAACTTTTTCCCGTTCAAAGATTTTATGAATAAGGGAAATTAGTTCATAATTAATTAAATTATGTGGCATTTATGAAAATCGTATGTTCTGACAGTTGAAGCTTCATAGTTCTTAATTTTCAATTTATCCAGAATTTCACCGGAGTTCTGAATGGAACAAAATAGATGTTTGTCGGTATTTTCGTACACTTTATCACAGTATCTAATTACAATGTACATGTGTTTTAATGGCAGTCAAATAAGACGTCAATAAAATAGAAAGTTTACTTGTTGTAAGAAGATCAACAAGGAAATAGAGATACACAGAATCCCTAAAGAAAGCCCAACACGGCAAAATTGAAAATGTTGCAGGCTCGGTTTGATTGAGCCTGTTCATGGACGGTACTGGAATTTGCAAGTTACCGTCCACGCCCCCCCCCTAGCACCGGCTTAAGCAGAATTTAACATGAACTAGTACAATTTTGAATTTTTGAAACATCCGCAGATGTGTTCTATATTGTATACTCAATTCTATTCTATATTCTAAACTATATTCTCTATTTAATGTTATCCTATTTGTTTTGTCAAATACATGATATATATCAAGATCATTCATAATCATAATCTCAACATATAAACGTATGCATGAAGTCTTTAAAAAAATAAAAATAAAAAAGTGATTCAGATTGAATCGAGATGTGACCTGGTTGTTAACGCGTCGGGCTAGTAATCTAACAAGGGATTCCGTTTTTCTCTATTTTAGTTCAAATCTCGCCAGGGTCCAAGCCGTTGTTTCAATGATTATGAAACTTTAAACGCATGGCTCGGTAACAAATTCGCGGGGATTTCTGGATTCTATAAACCTATGGTTTCAAAATTTTGCTTTTTCATGTTTAAATGTTGTATTCTGCATAACCGGTGCAAGCGGGGGGGGGCAGGATGGGGGGGGCAAGATGGAAGGGGCGGGGGGGGGGTAGACGAAAGATTGCACTAAACAGTACCGTCCATGAACAGGCTCAATCAAGCCGAGTCTGCAACATTTTCAATTTGCCGTTTTGGATCTACTTTAGGGATTCTTATTTTCTCTATTTCTCCACAATTGAACTAAAATAAATTTTGTATGAACTAAATGAATGGTATTAAAACAACATAAATATTAGAACATCTGCAGGTTTCATATACGAACACATAGAATAAACAAGGGATATAAAACAATTTTAACTTCATATATCAAAATAATTGGTAATACAATTTTGATATATAGCTAATTGTTTTCGAAATACACCTGATTCAAATTCATCAAGTAAATATCGACTGCAAGCAGTAATAACTTATTTACCAATTTTGCAGCTAGTATATTTCATATAATGAAAATAATATTTTTATCTTTTATATATATATATATATTGTATAATTTCCTTCTAGGATATTTGCTTTTTTTTATTTCTTTAAGGAGTTCACTTTTTAACTCTTCCAAAATGCTTAAATGCTTTAACAACATAAGTCGTTTGGAAGTAAAAAAATGTCACACACTACAGGGATACTTTCGAAAATATCACATGGTATTTTCTGACTCGCTTTCTGTTTTAATATCCATTAGAATAAAAATCTTACAATATCATGATTCAAAAACTTCTTTTACGATTTCATGGTGTACTTAAAACAAAATCTGTTAAATTATATTGGATTCCAAGTCATGCAGGTATACGAGGAAATGAAAAAGTAGATGCTTTAGCTAAACAATCATTAATTTTTCAACAACCTGACTTATTGTAACCTGCTTGTGATTTTAAACCGGCTATAAGCAAACTCATATCATCTGAATGGAAAGCAAATTGGGACAATGCCGTTTTTAATAAACTTCACGATATAAACCCATCTCTTGATGTGTGATTTCTATCTCTGTCGAACCGCCATGATCAAATAGTTCTTCTTCGATGCTGAATTGGACACACTCTCCTCACAAATGACAATGCCCCTATCTGTGTAGCTTGTAATGAAAATTTTAATGTCAAGCATTTTCTTCTTGAATGGCATGATTTTTCACAGGCCCGTAATAAATTTTATCATGTAAGCTCACTCAAAGAACTATTTAATACAATTCCATCAAAAACATCATTGATTATTTGAAAGAGATAAACTTGTACTAGTTGACTCATTTTTATTGTCATTTACAAAACATTACATAACATTTTAAGCCTATTATAGCATTTGGCACGATATGGCCAGTTATGTGTTGACGTGCCGTAAAAATCCAAACAAACAAACAAACAAAACCAAAAGCATTTTAAGTTTAATAAAAATATCAACCAAGCCAACTTGAGTTATTGAGTTATTGGTCGGAAACCGTCTTAACGTACAAGATCAATGTGACTTTCACCTTTGACCCTTAAATCAATAGGGGTTATCTACTTGCCAAGACCAATGCAAC
The DNA here is from genome assembly GCF_026571515.1 of Ruditapes philippinarum. Classification (NCBI taxonomy): domain Eukaryota; kingdom Metazoa; phylum Mollusca; class Bivalvia; order Venerida; family Veneridae; genus Ruditapes; species Ruditapes philippinarum. The sequence goes on from NW_026857362.1 coordinate 46,973, forward strand.
TGTGAAGTTTGAAGGTATAGGGCCCATGAGTTGTTGAGAAATTGACCAGAAAGCGATTTACCTGTAAGGTCAATGTGATCTTGACCGCTGACCCCATGACCTCAAAAATGCATTGAGGTCATCGTCTGATCAAAAGTAATGCATCTTAGTTTTAAGGTCAAGGGTCCATGGGTTGTCCAGTTATTGATAGGAAACCGTTTTTTACATAACGGTCAATTTGACCATGACCTGTGACCTATTGACCCAAAAACCAAAAGATGTCATCTGCTTGGCAAGACCAATGCACCTACAAAGTTTGAGAGCCAAAGGCCCATGACTTGTTAAGTTATTCATCGGAAACCGCTTTTACCTAAATTGTCAATATGACCTTGACTCCAAAGGCCAATAAACCTACGAAGTTTGAGGGCCTACAGCCCATGGGTTTTCAAGTAATTGATCTGAAACCGTCTTTAGTTGCAAGGTCAATGTGACCATTACCTTACACCCCTTGGCCCCCAAAATCGATAAGGATCATCCACTGGTCATGAACAATCATCATACCAAGTTTGAAGTTCCTAGATAAGTGTTCTTTAGTTATTGATCGCAAACCGTCTTTATCTACAAGGTCAATGTGACATTGACCTTTGACCCCAAAATCAATAGGGGTCATTTACTGGTCATGTACAATCATCATACCAAATTTGAATTTCTTAGGCTTAAGCTTTCTGTAGTTATTGATCGGAAAACATTTGGTCGACCGACCGACGGACCAACTTCTTTGAATCTGAAGAAAGAGTGATCTGTTGAAGCATTAATCACAACAAAATTATATGCAAATTGGAGACTCGGTTTTATTGAGTCTGCACATGAGGGATATTGAAAAAGAGCAGCATCCCTAACGCCGACTTGTGCGGTGTTTCTCTATGTGTAACACTTTAAAGCGCTTGAATCAAGGATCCCGAGTCTGTTTACCGCTCACCTAACTGCGTAACAACGCTGGTTGAAGGAATTTCAAGAAGACAATCGGTCGTACTTGAATGCATTCTGAATAATGAACACACATTTGTCGAGTGTAAGAGCATGTATCTTTTTTTAAAGTACATATCATGTTATCGTTCAATTTATAAAACTTCATTGTTAATAGTGCAATCCACTTGCCCTCTCACCGCTGTGTTTCCCAACAGAGACCGCTGTGTTTCATTCTTGTAAATAATGCTTCTTGTGAAAAATGCACCGACGGGCACCTGAGGTCTTCCTCCACCATTACCAAATAACCTCTATTGTGTTCGTCAGGCGTGAAACCCAAATCAAGATATGCTGTATAACAATAATTTATCATTTTTATTTGGAAGAAAAGCGGATATAGGCATTAAATTTCCCTAATTATAGCTATTAGTGACTACATTCTATTAAAGAAAATATGTTACCTTTTACATTGTAAGATCATCATCAGAATTAGTTATTGTAATAAGCAATGACTTGTAGATGAACCTAATGGCCAAGTATAAGCTTTTATCTGTTAATGAATAATGGTGTGTGTCGCTATGTGATAACACATATTAAAGCTGTTATTCAATACAAATATCCACAACAGATATTTATCTTATCTTAACAATACGTATCGTATCAGATAATGTGCCATTAGATATTGATTTCAAAAAAGGTCAAATAAGTTCTTAAGACTTTAAATTCTACTGACTGAACAAGGAAATAAAGAAAATAAGAATTCCTATAGAAAGCCAAAAACGGCAAAATTTAATATGTTGCAGATGACATATGTTTCATGTTTGTTTTCAACACAACGTTGTTGTTTTTTGTTTTTTTTGGACGTTAACTTGCACTTTCCAGAAGCGTCCATGAAAAGGCTCAATCAAACCGAGCCTGCAACATTTTCAATTTTGTCGTTTAGGCGATCTTATTTCGTGTTAAAATGTTGAATTTTGCTTAGGCCGGGGCTAAAGAGCGTGGTCGGTAACTTGCACATTTCAGTACCGTCCATGATGAACAGGTTCAATCAAACCAAGCCTGCAACTTTTTAATTTTAACGTGTTGGGCTTTCTCTATATTCTATTTTTCTATGTTATTAAATAGTTCGATTGCTCGCTTTGAAACTTTTCAACTCGGTTTCTCCCAACCATTGATCGACAAATTAAAATAAAAACCTGTATTTATAAACTAAAAATCTGGAAAACGATTGATCCCTTGGAAGCAATAATTACAACAAAATAACATGACAAGGGGGATATTGGTCCCAATGCGCTCACCTGAGTACTAAATGCAATTGATATACAAAAGTGAAGTTACCAGGTCTTAAAAATATACAAAACAGGGTTAATTTTTTGTGTAGGTTAGAAGTTGATGTTTTGAGACAATACACCAAGAACTTTAAAGTTATGATCAAGGTTAAAGTTTGTGGATGGGAACAGTTTTTACTATATACATATAATGAAAACCTTTGACCACGGGGCGGGGCCAATTTTTACCCTAGGGCTATAATTTGAACAATCTTCGTAGAGTTCCACTTCACAATGCTTCATGCCAAATATCTTACCAATTCAGAGAAGAAGGTTTTTTTAAGTTTTTACAATATACATATAGGGAAAACCTATGACCCCCGGGGCGGGATCAATTTTGACCCCCCAGGGCTATAATTTTAACAACCTTGGTAGAGGACCTTTAGATGATATTATATTCCAAATATCTAAGCTCTTAGCCTTATACCTTCAGACAAGAAGATTTTTTAAAAGTTTTAACTATATACATATAAGGAAAACCTATGACCCGCCTCCCGGGACGGGGCCAATTTTAACCCCAGGGCTATAATTTGAACGCCTTTGGTAGAGGACCTATAGGTGATATCATATACCAAATATCAAAGCTCTAGGCCTTGTACCTTCTCACAATATTTTTTTTTTAAGTTTGCATTTTTAAACTCCTTTTCTAGCCCCGTGACCTACTTATGCAACAGACCGGAACCATTTGAACAACTTTGGCAGGGGCCCACCCAAGGATCATTCCTGTAAAGTTTGGTTACTGTGCAGTCATTGGTTTTTGAGATGCTGTTTAAAGAAATCGTTGACAACGCACGACGACGGACGGTTGGGGATCACAATAGCTCACCATAAAAAATGCAGATTCGATTGAGTCTGTACACTGTACATGAGTCTCATATTATTCTTGTACTAACCCATTTTTGTTTAATAATCTTATGACGGCTGTATAACGATAGGTTTTTACTGAAGAAACAATAGAAAACAAACTGAAACTTCAAATCTATCCACATTTTAACTTCAGTTTTTTTATATAATTCACCAGTCGAAGCTGGACTCCGAAATTAATTTGGCCAATCGAATTTAATCTTACATCGCGACTAAAAACCTTCATTTATCACGCCCTCTTTAAAAAGCAGCAAGTACTGTAAGTCCAAAGATATGTTGATGATATATTTTCAAGATTTCTATATTTACACTGACGTTTGAAGCAGTCAACAGATTGTAATAATTTTTAGTCCCCTACCGGTTTACTGGAGGGGACTTTAGGTTTACCCTCCGTCCGTCTGTCCGTCTGTCTGTCCGTCCGTCAGTCCGTCCGTCCGTCCGTCCGTCCGTCCACAAAACTGGATCCCGCGATAACGCAAAAAGTACTGAAAATATTTTTATGAAACTTGATATATGGATAGATGGCAGTATGGAGATTATGCACGTCTTTTTCTTTTCTTCCTATGTTGAAAATTCTGGTTGCTATAGCAACAAATCGACTGAAAATATGGCAAATTTTACACATAACCTGGATCCCGCGATAACGCAAAAAGTACTAAAAATATTTTTATGAAACTTGATATATGAATAGATGGCAGTATGGAGATTATGCACGTTATTTTCTTTTTTTCCTATGCTGAAAATTCTGGTTGCTATGGCAACAAATAGACTGAAAATATGGCAAATTTTACACAAAACCTGGATCCAGTGATAACGCAAAAAGTACTGAAAATATTTTTATGAAACTTGACAGATGGGTAGATGGCAGTCTGGAAATTATGCACATCCTTTTCTTATCTTCCTATGTTGAAAATTCTGGTTGCTATGGCAACAAATGGACTGAATTTCAATATTTCTGATTCTAGTTTTTTTAAGTTTCTTCACTATAAGTTCTTTATTTCTTAAGGTATTATCTTCAAACTTTAAATATAAGTTGCTAGTCATCAACCACATCATATGTTGACAAAGTTTACAAACTCTAGCACAAAATTTATTAAGAATTACCTCCCTTGAACTTAAAAATTTTCATGAAAAAAATTTTTTTTTTTTTTAATAAGCTCTTTTTTTCTGAATGTATCTACTTCAAAACTTCATATATATGTTTTCTTATTATCACTTAACATTTGTGAGAAAGTTCAATACTCTAGCAAAGACTATTTCCAGAATTATGCCCCTTTTTTGAACTTAGACTTTTTTTGAAGAAATTGGTAATTTTTACTTCAACTTCTTCAATCATTGATAGGATTTTCTTCAAAACTCCCACATCATAATAATATGAACAAGGTTTATAAATCTAGCATCCATTATTTCCAAAGTTATCTCCTCCTTAAACTTTTTAATTTTTTTCTTATTTGTTCTTTTAACTTTCATTTACTTCAAATTTAAAATAACCATTCTTTATTCATACGTTCATTACTAATTGTTCTTTGTTACACTCACATCAGGTATGACATCTTGCATCTTTTATTTCAAGAGCTATCTCCTTTTTAAAAATTTTGCTTTTTAAAAATGTTATATTTTGATAACAGGGATGTTTAAAAAATTACTTGTAGAGTGTCCTTCAGTCCGTCTTGTCTGTACATAAAAACTGATTCCTGTGATCACTTTTAAAGAACTTTTTCAACAAATTTACTTAAAATAGAAACATAAGTGAATGGCCAATGGTCCTTCAGAATGTTGCTGGGGTTCTAACCGGTAGGGGACTTATGGATTGCTTGCAATACTATGATTAACAAGTTAAGCCCTTTTAAATCTTCAGAGTTTGGTAAAAAGGGGTTTCCAGAAGATAACTCTTGAAGAAGTCAACAGAACGGATGGTTATAATTTTTGATAATCACATGTTATAACATTATGAAATACAGGCCATGTTCTAATTTGAGTTCTGACTACTATATACTCACATAGTTATGTACATTTAAATCTTCAGATTTTCGAAAAAGGTTTCCAGATGATAACTCCTGAAGGAGTCAATGAATTGTAATATTAATTTATGCACAGGTTGCTCGATATTATGAGGACTTTCATCCCATTTCGCGACTTTGAACGGGGAACGAAGGTAAGTTCAGCGACGATATTTTCCAAACTAATGGCTATTTTATTTATCGTAACGGGTTTTAAATATCTAGAGGTACTTTTTGTAGCTCTAAAAGACATTAAATTGTAGCAGGTATTTGTACTCGTAAACGATCGGCTGCTCACAAGTAGAAAATATTTACCGCGATACTAAAGAATCGTTAGAAATGATTATATTGCCAAGATTAAAAAATGGAATCGAACATATTTTATATTCATAATCCAAGTATGCTTAATCCAAATTTCAGACAAAAAGTGTGAAAGAAGAAAAATAAACAAGTCAAAAAAGATGCAAGAAAGTGTACGGAGTATTGATTTTTCGTGTACTGAGTATTGCACATTAGCTTAACATAAGTGTACAGAGTATTGCTAACCAAAATTTCCCATTTGATTGAAAAACTTAATATTGATGAAATAAAGTTTTAACGAGGATGGCTTTAAAGTGTGTGCTTAGAAGATAACGCCTGAACTTTGTCTAGATCAGGGTAGAACCATCAACATTGACGATCAAAATCTTTAAATACATGTTTCAAGAAAATGTGATCAGGGAGATCCATTTCACAGGTGGCAGTATCAGTGTTTGGACACTCAACCCCTATCTGCCCCTGAAACCCTACTACAACCATGAAAAAAATCAAGACAACGGCTTACTATAAGGTACAAAATACAAAACCACCGATAAAATTATCCACTATCAAAGCCTACTATATGTTAATTTGCCAAACAATGTGGAACACGGGAAATTCTCGTTTCGGCGACTGAGGCGTATTCCGGCGGGATTTCATTAACATCAATAAAAAGAACTAGAATTCCACAGCTTATCTAATTCAAGTCCAACGAAAATCAATATCATTCCGATTTTTTTCTGTTTCACGGTATTTTTTAAATTGTCGTAGCCATTTTGCAGTCTGATGCCTGGGTTGAAATACGCGATCTGATTGGACGAGCCAAACTGGACGTCCAATCAGATCGCGTATATCACACAGGTATCAGAATCCAAAATGGCAGCGACAAGTCAAAAATACCGTAAAACACCGTATTAGCCTCCGAAGTGATATCATTAATTTTTTCACAAAAACTTTATTTTTGGTATCTTGTTACAGTTTCCAAAATGTTATTCATTGGATATACTATGGACTATCTCTTTATAGAGATTTTGAATTGAAGTAAAAACATTTCTTCCGTTTTCAGTTTGACTTCATGTAAAATTTACATGGAAAAACTGAATATATGAAGGTTTTTATTACAAAATGAAATCTGGAAATCTCATTGGCCATTCTAAAATAAAATGTGAAAGATAAATAATTCTTGTCATTCTTAGGATAGTTCTAAACGAAAATGTACAGGAAGGTTCTTTAACTTTCAAGTTAAATTGCTCAGATACTTAAGTTCTGTTTAACTATGGCATGTTAAACGTTGCAATATTCAATAACTTTAATTTTTGGTCTATATCCAATATTTATATTGTATAACTCTAATTGTATATGCTTTACTATTATATTTATTCTATCCTACTAAAAAAATTTGTTCATCCAAAATTATTTGCGTGCGACAATTTTCTATATATATGTTCTATATTTGAAAATATATATTGTATAATTTAAAATATTTATTGGATACAGTACTGAAAAATATTTGTTCGATAAATAGAATACTTAGCCTATTAAGCCCCGCCAATAAAGTAAGCACAAATGTCTGATAAAGCAACCATCCTTTTTTTTAAATTTGGATAGAAGTCTAGGAGTGTGCTGTTTATGTTCTGATAATTTGTTAGGTGATGAATTTCATTATTTATTTCACTGTTCCTATTTTCAACACCTGAGAAAGACATATTTAGACAATTCATTTTTTCATAGACCTAACATTATTAATTTTTTCAAATTTAATGAATAGTGAAAGCAAAAATGTTTTATTCAATCTAGCAATATTCTGTAAGAAAATAATCTTTGTGCTTAATAATACATATTGATATATATATATATATATACATTGATATATATATGTATATATTTTTTTCATTTTGATCTCATTCTCCGATTCTAAATTGTTAAGTATAAATATGTTATATTTTTATTCTATTTTTTATTCTATTTTGTTCTCTTTTTTTATGTACATAATTATGTTCATAACATTGCCATTTCAATTATGTATCACTTTACTTTGTTTTGTAAACATTTGTTATATTGTTGTTTTCTCACATGCCCAGTTGGGCCTTGAGATATCAATAAAAACTTGAAACTTGAAAAAAAAACTTGAAAACTTGACAATAGGCGCTTTATGAAGCGTATATTTTTACAATATGACACAATTAGATTTCAAAATACGCCGAAACGTCATGAGCCACATTTGACGTTGTCAGAAAAATGACTTCATTTATATCACAATCACAACTCAAATGTCACTTGTAAAAGAAAAACTCGCGCGTCGGAACGTCACGAAATTCGATCAATAAGAAATTGTGTCAATAGTAAGACGAGAAACTGTCTAAAAAATAAAAAGGGATAATGGAAAAAAGGAAAAGGTTAAGGTAGCCACAGAACAGTTTTTGATTAAAATAACTGATTAAGAAAGGGTAATTGAGAAATTGAAAAAAAGAAAAATAAGGGAGAGGCAGAAGGAAGAAATTTTCAAGGACGTTGGTGACGTCAATCGCCAAGAGAGACGTTGAAAAGTGACCAGCGATTGACTGCGGACATTATAAACTATGTTCGACAGTAGCTACGGGACTGTGTAATCAACTCTTACTAAGGAATTTAAAAAATAATTATATTAATGCAAGTATTATCACACTGGCCATAGTTTTTGCAGAATCGGTCGTGATGGAGATTTCGTCGCAGAAGCGGTGGATAAAATATGGCCGTTTGCTGCTGCCATAGATGTATATGGTCTACGAAATAGTGTGGTCTCAAAGACTACTAATCAAGAGATAAGTAGCCTAGAACATTTTTGGCATACTTTTAAAGATAAAGCATAGTGTTTTATGTGACATAAATCAATTCAACTTAAAAGACAAAATGTTCTAAGTCAAATTGAACACTTTGATTTTAACAATTTTTGAAAAAAAGTTACAAAGACTGTTCTTTCTCCAAATGTTTTCTTAGGTTTTTAAGCAAGGACATATTAAATTCCACATATCTTTAATGATATTGAGTTGTTCTCCCGACACCACGTTTAGTAGTTTTTAAATTTTCAAAATCCGACAATAAATTAAAAAAATATGCAATACTAAATCTTTACATGTTTTTTTCTCAAAAACAGCAAAATGGCACTTGGAACAAAACGTTTTCTAAGCGACGATATATATAATATATATTATATATATCTTCTTGCGGGTATTTTTCGTTTCATATAGGGGATATATTCCGATTTATGTTCCGTGTATTTTTATGTAAATGCATCTTACATAATATCCTAACATAGGTTCATATCGTGGTTAAATTTTTATGGTTTCGAAGTCCGAGGTTAACTACTAGTGTCCATCGGTCCGACTTCACTGGTCGTTGGCCTATCATTGGACTATATGCTTTCAATTCTTTCATTTACGACAACATAAGACACATGCCCTGGGCCTAGAAACACATATGCATTTTGTTTCGCAATAAAAAAACAGGGAAAGAACCCCATATGTATCTCAAAAAATGAGCATCGGTAAAAAGTATGTGTGAATTTCCGCTGCTCCAGAAGTGAAGCTTTAAACTTTTTAAACAGTTATATAAAATTCAATATTTTTTTTAAGAAAATCGAAATGTGATTCTACCCACCTGACACTCATCTACATTACTCATTTTTGTTTTGATTTCTATGTAGTCTTCATCGAGATACTTTATCCGTCGTGGGTTCTGGTGTGTCCAGAACATGCAATGTGTATCACTAAATGGACTAAAAAACCAGATATTTTACGAAATCTCAATACAGAGCGATGCTGAACATTCAGACAAATCCTGATTTAAACATTTATTGAGATTTGGCATCGCTGCTCAAAATTGCATTTGAGCTCCATATGTGTTGAGGAGATCGATATGCATATATAAAAAATAGCAACATAATTACGGATCACTTTCATAAAGTAATCTCATTGTGTAATAAAAACTATTATCCAAAATAGACACATTTTCACGGACGAGCTTGAATAACATATATTCATATAGAAAGAGATAAAAGACATTCTGCATATGAAAGGCATTGAAAATACGTAGATATGGTGGGAAGGCCTTATTTGTTTTGATTTATTAACGTCGTGTGTACTGCATTCATTCCCTTTTACGCCGTCATGCATTAATTAATTAACTAATTATTCACTCGACTGCACTGTCTGCTTAATAGGGGAGTAATGTGAAGCGTGTTTGAATTTGGTATGATGAAGTAAGAAAGTTAGTGATATCAAAGAAACTTTGCATATTTATTTACCACATCAAGGCACGTCCTTGTATAATATCTATATGGTTCACTTCATGCCCATAGTCACAATCATGGGTCAATGCCTATGTGACTTATTTTATGACTGCTCTGTAACTCTTTGAATAGTTTTAAAGATTTTTTTACAAATCATAACCGCATTGAACGGACATGCATCCTTTTTCCTAAATGTTATTTTGCGCTAGGAGGCACTGCCTCTATTAATCTTTTCATGAGAAGCATAACTTGCAATATTATCCATTTCAAGTCCCCGAGAAAATAACAATAACAGTTAATAATCGACTTATTGATAAAAATTCAAAAATCAATCTTTTGGCATGTCATTAAAATGCTGATGAAACGGCGGTTAGCGTAATACTGGCGCGTCCAAAGTATTTACAGTGTCTTTGGTCATCCAAACTAATCAGAAACACCCAACATACTTCTGATTGGCTCATATTGTGTGGGGTTTACAAGAACGGTCTTTGACAGAAACCGAGGTTCCGAGTGGGAATTTTAATTTATGAAGAGAAGCAAAATATAAATTGAAATTTTATGTTTATTGAATTCTCATTTCTGTTTATCATGCGAAAAAAAACAGTTATAATGTATCGAACCTATTATGTAGAAAGATCATTCCCTGGGACGGCATCTCGGGTTTTCCATTCAGACAATGTTCTCGGCCAATATTCTGTAAAGAAAAACCTTCGATGTCGCACCAGGCCATGATTTTTTCACATACCAGTCTCGTCGTTATAACTATAACTTGTGAAAGGTAAGAGTGAGTTCCCTTTGGTTTATTACGCAATTTGCAATTTTTAGGGGAGATTACTTTTTCTGACTTAATAATGGAAGGTAAGAGTTGTTTCCCTTTGGCCGTAACGCCATTTATAATTGTCAGGAGTGGTTACTCTGACTCAAAGGTATGAGTGATTCCCCTTGGATTCTTACGCCATTTGTAATTTTCAGGAGAGGTTAGTCAATCTGACTTAATAATGAAAGGTTAGAGTGATTTCCCTTCATTTTCCTTAGGGGAGGTTACTCTATCTGGATTAAACATGAAAGGTAAGAATGATTTCCCTTTGGTTTCCTACGTCATTTGCAATTTTCAGGGGAGGTTACTCTATCTGACTTAATAATGAAAGGTTAGAGTGATTTCCCTTTGTTTTCTTCAGGGGAGGTTACTCTCTGACTTAAAAATGAAAGGTTAGAGTGATTTCCCTTTTTTCTACAGGGGAGGTTACTCTGTCTGACTTATGCCCCGGTCATATATTCACGGATAATGCCACGGAAGAGCTACGGTCTAATCGTTACGGTATAAGCACGGGTTAGTCAAAAAGTACCCGGGCTGATAAAGGAAAAAAGAACGTATTTGGGGTAGGGAGAAGAAAAAAAGAATTGCCACGGAAACTTTTAATTTCGGAAAATAAAAAATCCGTCCAAACCTCTTTTTGCCTCATTTTTTATAAAAATTGGGTTCAAAAAAAAAAGAAAAACATTTTGGCCCCTTCCACCCCTGGAACACCCTCAGGTTCCCATTAAAAGGGAAATTTTTTAATTTAAAAGGCCCCTGGAAAACCTCAACAAATTTTTGACCAATTTAGAGCTTCAAAACTTTAAACTTTTTTAAAGGGGTTCTTCCCTAAAAGCCATCTCTAGTCCACCTCCCCGTTTTTCTCTTACCCGATTCGAATGGGCTAAAATTTTAAAACATTTTAAAAGGGGAAAAAGTTTATTTTAATTTCTGCTTTCTTTTTAATTTTAAGATTTTTTGTTTCAAAACTTAAATTACCCAAAATTTAAAATTTAAAACGTTTATGGTTTTTGTTTAAAAAATATGTAAAAAACTTGTTTTAAAATTTAAACTTATTATCAAACCAAAGGGCCAAACCTCTGAGGCTTATGAGAAAACTTTCGTTTTAATTTAAAAGTTTACTCCAAATTTTTAAA
>NW_026857363.1:0-143754 GCF_026571515.1 Ruditapes philippinarum
AACTATTGGTGTGCGCAGATTATATGTACGCATTTCCTGAATTTTATTCATATACGACTGCCGGCAAATGGAAGCTAATGGCACAGCATCCCTTAAATGATTAATTTATGTTGAAAAATTGTCAGACTTTTTAGGCTTGGTTCGATGTCAAATATCAACAAACAAAATCTCAAAAACATGTATAACGAATTGGCAACAGGTGCATTTTAATTCACTTTGCGATTTAATAATATTTTTTTAATTGTTTAGTCAAATGTAACGAAAGGCATAAGACTTTAATCAGTGCGGCATAAACATTATCCGAATATTTCATATTTCCTTAATGGTCTCCATTTTATGAATCATATACCGTATAATAATGTCGACATAAATAAGCACTGAGTTTTAACTTAATGAACATAAGTTTGAAAATACAGAACATTTCCTATTTCCATGAGTATATAGTTGAATGCAAAAAAAAAATCATTACAAATATCGTATGTAAAAAAAAGAAATTGAATTCTTCCAAAGCAATATTTTGTATCATAGACCTGATTTGAGTAATAAATAAAAAATGTGTTATTGAGATATTTGTCTTTCAGATTTCGACACTTTGTGATACTGCATATCTTTTCATAATCTTTGAAACTATCACATCTACAATGTTACGTCCATTTCCTTTTTGTACTTAACTTGTCATAGTCAATATGCCCTATTTTACCAAACGAAAAAAAAGCTCGTGAATTTATGCTCACACAACTAGATAAATTATCGCCGGAGCCTATTCTATAAAAAAGTAAGCACGGGTAAGCTTATATAAATTCTCTGCAATCTTTAAGTGGAACTTATTATAACAGAAGTACAAAGAAAGAAGAAATTTGTTGAAGGCCAGGGGTTTCTTAAATATGTATCTAGTAAATGGCCATTTCTTTCAGCACCTGAATCAATCACGAATCAATTTCCTGTTTCATAGGCTGTATTAAAATATATTATCTTACTCTGTAATTGTAGTTTATGATCTTTAGTTGTTTATCTTAGTTATTCCCAAAACTGTAAATGCTAAAAAAAGTTTTAATTTGGTCGATACGCGTTATTTTAACATTGCAAATGTTCTAATCCAAACATCTTGTCATACCAAAACATTTGTTTTTTTTACACTTGTTACGTACCATCAATATTATACTAGTTAGTTTCCAACATAATTCATCAAAAGCGCAAAAAGCTATTTCTTAATTACATATTCATTATTTTAAACAAATACGTTGAAATCAATTTGGTCTTAAATTGTCTGTTATTTCTTCCATTGCTACAACACATGTTAATGATCCTTGTATCAATAAAAAGATTCGAATCATTTGATAAAATGATCAGCATTACATTTCTTAATTACTACCAATTTATTTTAACGAACATTTTATTATCTCATTTATATCTCAGAACATTTTGTAAATGGTAAGAAAACATTGTAAATCACAAACTCTCCAGTGCTTTGAACTTCTGTCTTATAAAACGGTAAATTTATGTGAAAAACTGCTCTAACAACAAAAACAATATCTAATACTAATGGATAAACTTATAACCAAACAATGGAAAGGGAGAGATTGTAGTTTTTAAATTTTCATGTAGTTCAAAGCGTGTCTTTTTGAAAATTAACAAGAAGTTAATTTCCATTCAGGTGACATTTTGTATCCTTATTTCTAATCAAATAATATGTGAATTACAATTTTATATAATTAAAAGCGTATATTGTAATAATTAGTACACATTTAACACAGCTTAAGTTTTAATTAATCCCCATTTTATATTTAAGATTGATTGATTTCATCATTTTCATGATTCTATGATTATATGATAATTCAGGCGCATATTGAATCAATGATGTAAACTAAAAGGAAAAACAAGGGTTAAATCAATTTCACAGTCTTCATTTCTGACTTTTTAAATTTTTTATCAACAAATGCAATTCTCACGTTAATTTAAATCTTGCCGATAAAAAGAATATAATAAGATACTAAAGAAGATGATAATTAATCTACTTTTTTGTTTGTAAATTTGGCACGTGTGGTAAATGAGCAAATCTGTTCTCTCTGAGAAACAAATGTATAATTTATAATAAAAAACGACAGAAATAGTATCCTCATACATTGTATTTGAATTCGAATAACTTTAATCATAGCGTCCATATGTATACACCAAAAATCAAGAATAAAACGCATTTATACAATTTATTTGTATTTAACAATATTGGAAAATGTTTCCTAAAAGCAACGTTTCTATAAATTCAAAAATGTATATATTTTTTTTTATATAAAACATGTGTAGTTTTCATTATGATTTTTCTTCATATATTCATTTCTAAAATTCCTTTCTGTTATCGTGGGAAAACTCTATTTTCAGGCTTTTGATCATGGGCGGTCAACTCCAGAGCCTATTTATAAAGAAAGATGACACCTCAGCATAACGACCGCTTCTCAAATCCACTAGCATTTCAAGGAAACGGAGTGTTTACAGGATTATGTTTGTCGATACAGATAAACTTCTACCCTCTTTGATTTCAAGTTAAACATATAAGTTTCACAATATATTATGTTTGTTTAATTTGCTTCTTTGCCGCGATTAACTTTTATTTTGACTAAATGTGTTGTGTTAATGTGTTGTGTTAATATTTACCTAAATTAAGTTTAGGCGCCAATGCATGTTTTAAATAAAGATATATTTAGGTGCGCTTTGCGTTTGCTGCAACCGCATCCATTCAAACAACTGTGAAAAAAATAATATTTAATTATGCACATGTAATCCCGAGCATAGATACTTTAAAGAATATGAACATCATTTTACTTAAAAAAGCATTAACATTTTTCCAATATCATAATATTTGGAAGATGCTCAATTTGAATTATCTTCACCAGAGAATAAAACGAAAATAGCTTCCTGACAAAGAACGATAATTTCATTTTATCAGCTTTATTTTCGGCTTAACCTAGAATTTTGTAGCGGTGAATTTTACAAAATTTAATTTACTGCATTATACACTGCATTGACAAAGTTAAATGAAATTTCCGACAAAATCAACACTTGTTATACAAACAATTTCGATTGTATTTTTCTTCAGGCATTTACGGAAGTTGTGGAAATTGAAAAGACTTAGGACATGTTGCAATTAATTTTGAAGCAATTTCCTGATCTAAAATCTATTGTTAGATTTCTTTTTTTTTTAACATTTTTGTTTTAAAATGCACAATGCCTTTCATTAGGTCTATTGAACTCAGATTTGATTTTCCTTAAAAAATGGAATTTGGATGTAAACATATTTTTAATACTGAAGGTCAAGTACAAATTTAGAAGATTTTAAAGTTCGCAAGCATTGCAGTCAAATCAACATATCCTTTATTAGTAAACCTGTATATTCCAGATTTAAAGAAGCACCAGGTTTAAATAATGATATAACTAGGTCTGACTGGCATCCGGTCAAAAATCCATTTATAAAGAAATGTCTCAAAATGATAGATGTGTCTCCCTCGGGAAAGAACTCATTCCGGCATAAATGTTAATCCGGAAAAGTATCTGCGGATTATTTTACATACAATCGCTCGACATGAACAGTGTGTGTATTCATATCATTTGAAATCTTTATGAAGATAGTGACGTTGCTTAGTTTAATAATATTTTACTGCAACATATAATACAAGTCAAGTAAAATATAAATAACACAAAAATGAATGGACATATAAATATAAAGCTAATGGATTGAGCTACAAATTATTACAACATAAGCAACAGCCCTTCCCAAAAAGAGCGTCCATTATTCCTCATACATTAAACATATCGTATTCTTCCTTATTTAATTGATGTGCTTAAACTGAATGTTCAATAAAGCATGTGTGTTTCGTATACATAGGATCACCTTGCATATTTCCGTACATTTTAAAGCGTCTCATATTGTTTGAAGATTAACGTTATTATATTCCTACTTAAACGATTTTTTTTAAATAATCTAAAGTATGTCAACATAAATTTTTTTTTGTAAATATTGTATTCGATTTGACATAGGTGTGGCTAGTTCATTTACTTATTTCTATAAAAATGACTTAAAATGAAATATATATAAATATAATGTGTATACGGTCATAACATTTTTACATGTATTATTACAATATTGCAAATTGATTTCTTGTCACCTGATTTACACCGAACCACTCACCAGTAACAATTTATTTCTACAGCGGATTTTAATTATCATCCTGTTTTAATTATATTACTCTTATACAAAAAAATAAAATACTAAGATTTTAACCAGATTCCTTCTGCATTGAACGATCTAGAAGATTTTTTATCTCTTATAATTTTCCGCAAATCCTTAAGGAGAATTTTTCTCTGCTTAGATGCAAATCTTGTTTTATATGTGCATCTGGTTGCAATATTTTTCCAGTTTAATTTCGATCAGGATTTTTTTTAGAATAATCTCCCGAGTTTTTGGGACTTAATTTTAATTTACTTCTCTGTAAAGAAAATAAAGCAAATGCCGGCCTAAAAATATACTTCATGTTGTTTTCTTCAAATTTTTAGCCAGTTAGTTTGTAACAATTTTAATTTAATTCTAATTTAATTAAAGCTTTTAAATACATTTTTGTTTTATCAACCCATCTGTTTTATAAAGTGCTTTTCCAAATGGAACGATGGACAATAGATAACAGTTTCATTGTTTTGGGGAAGTGAGGGATATGATCGTGCAATAAGAAATGATATTCAAAGATATAACAGCACAAATCTTCTGAATCATAAGAGTCGCTTTGTCGGCATGTTTTATTAAGCATTTCGGACAACCTCAAAATTTATATTTTAATAACAACTTACAAAAATATAATTTGTAAAAACGAGTATTTTAAAAAGATGTTATTAATATTCAACCTTGTGTTTACATATTTAGCAATAATTGATAAAACATCTCATTCTTGTTATTATTAAATGGGTTAATGAAATGATTAATCACATTTTCAGTTACGGACTTGACAATCTTTTACACAAACTGTAATCAATTTGTGATTAATGGCCGCTGTTTTCATTTCTTTATTGCACTCAAGTTCATTTAACGATCCCAGAAATATTACCTGTAATGTACGTAGATATAGAAAAAAACCTCTAACATTTACTGTTAATTGTGTTTCTCGTAATAATAAATCAATTTCCTTTTAAAGATCATCTTTCTCAAATTTTATTGTTTTATATAACAAATCTGATGCTCAAATAAAGATTTGTCAATAATGATAGTTTAAAAGCATTATTCCCAAAGCTATAACCGAATTTACATTAATTTTCATGACAATATAGGGAGGTAATTAGAAATCAATATTCGATAAAGTCTTAGCCATTTTCTTCAATAAGAAATGCATGCATATATTTTAATGATTACGTACAATGCGAATAAATATTTGCAGTATACATTTAACAAATTCTTGGAGGTGGTTTTAGAAGAATAATTATATACATACTATATAAAATTTCACTTAAGTGTTGTTACAACAAACATGATCTTTAATAAACCTTATCTGACAAAATGATCATTATTTACAAAAATCGACTATATTTTAAAATACAAATACAAATACAAATACAAGACATTTATATAGCGCAAAAATGTATTAAATATTCGATTGCGCTGTACAGTATTAAGACTTTATACATATATGCTTGATCAAGACACTCCCAAACCCAGTCTCGATGGCACAGACAATCTACAACTCTAGTTGAAAAACAGTCCAAACAAGTATGTTTTAAGTTTGGCCTTAAACTGAATTTCATTGGTAATGTCCTTCAGATAGTCTGGCAATGAATTCCACCATTTAGGTCCCACAATAGCCAAAGATCTATCTGCAAGTTTTTTGAATTTGTTTGATGGTATATCAAACCGAATGTTGCTAGATGATGAAGATCTCAGTCTTTTTTTCTGTACTGGACTCTGGCATTTAGTGAACAATTCACGAAGATACAATGGAGCGGTGCCATTTGCAACACGAAACACAGTCACAATAACTTTGTACATGATTTTGCTCGAATTGGAAGCCAGTGGAGTGATTAAAGAATTTCAGCACTGGATTGATAGTAAGCAGCTCCAGTGACAATTCTAGCAGCATAATTCTGCACACACGTTGTAGTTTATCAAGTTGATAGGCTGGAAATATCAGCGAATAATCCATTGCAAAAGTCTAAATGTGAATGAATCCAAACCGTGAACAAGGATTCTGAAGATTTCTGAGTGAGATGTTTTTCTGATTGCTTTTTCAAATTTCTTAACTGCATGTGTGCAATTTGACACTTCTTTTGAATATGGAATGTCAAAACTTAAAGTGCTGGTCATCTGTACTCCAAGGTCTCTCACATTGTCAACACAGTTGACCTTTACCCCACCAACATTGACACTGGAAATGTTCAATTTTTCAGCTGATGTCTTGTACCATAAATGATTGATTTCTGTTTTGCTATTGTTCATTTTAACTTAAATCTGGTCATCCATGACACAATATCATTAATGACAGTCAGTGAGTTTTTGGCGAACAATTTTCTTCGCTGTTGATGGGTCACCAGCTCTAATTTTAAATGCCACTTTATGATCGTCTGCATATCCATAACAATTCCGCCGGATATTTCTGGACTATTTGTTAAGGGCAGCTATATAGAGAGTAAATGGATCACCGGTCCAGCACAAGAACCCTGGGGAAACCCCCACCTCAGTGGTTCAGTATCCGATGAGGACTGTTCAATGACAACTTTCATATCTCTGTTTTGGTTAAATAAGTTTTCGATCCACTTTTTATGGAATACCCTGTATGGCAAAGTCCTTCTGTAGATTTCAAGTAATATTGGTTATAATACGATAGTATCGAAGGGGCGGCGCTTTAAATCAATCATTACAACTATTGTCACATGGCGGCTTATCAGCTGTTTCTAGCAGATCACTGTACATTTTTCATCATAGCAGACTCAACACTGTGAATTTACGGTATGCACTTTGGTAAGATGGTAAACAAATTGTTGGACTCAATGTGGCTTGAAATTTGGTTCATTGCAGCTTTTTTCAAGAATTTTCGACAAGAATGACAGGTTTGATACAGGCGATAGTTTTTCAATTCTAAGGGAAGGCCTTTCTTTTTCAAAAGGGGCTTGATAACAGCGCTCTTCCACGTCTCTGGAAAAACACCAGAAGACAATGACCGATTCACGATTTTCTGTCACAATAGGTGCAAGCAAATGCAGAAATTTTCTTTCAGCTTTTGGTGTTGCATAACGTCCAACTCACATTGTTTTTGACTTGATTCACTCAACAAGCTTGGTTATGTCTTTTTCATTTAGTGGTATCGAAATTTGTTCATAATATTTTTCACTGATGTACATCAGATGCCATAATACTATCAATCACTGAAGATGATGTTTCTGTGTTTATGTTATCCAATCATCACGAAGTTTAAGGGATTTTGTCACTAAAGTAACGCAAGAATCGTTTGCAAGTGCCGTCTCACTGGTGTGAGGTGGAAGTGGGTTATCCTTCGAACGCCCAAGCAAGTCTGAAGTCACGCTATATAACGTCTTCACATTCCCTTCAGCCTCTCCAATTCTACTCTGATAGAACCCATCCTTTGCTGATGCTATTGCCGACAGTATAGGAGTTTCTTACATTATTGTACACTATTTTTGTGAGATCTGACCTGTCCTTTAAGTATATTTTCTCTATTGATCTTTTGTACTGTTTTAATTGCTTAAGATATCCAGAGTACCATGGAAGTTTGGGTCTAACAGTAATTGATCTTTCTTTCAATGGAGCATGTTTACAAATTATCTCAGATGCAGTCTTTGTGAAATCAGACACAAGTTCATTCACGGTAGATGATTTCTCTGCCAAACTGTTTAACTCTTCAAGATCGGCTTCTAACACGTTCTTCGACACACATTTCCAGTTTCGTGATATGATGTTTTTTGTAACCAAAGGGGGGCAGAATTGTTGAATATTACAACTAACAAAAACAGTGATCAGAGATGTAATAGTCAGACTGAAGATTGGTTACACTAGCAAGTTTGTCTTCCTTTTTTGTGATGCATTCAGGTCAATAATATGCCCACTAGAATGAGTTGGAGTATTCACATGCTGAACAAGTCCATATGATTTCAAAACATTGTTGGAATTGCTTGGTGTAGCAGTCTGATTGCATGTCCATATGAATATTGAAAGTCCCCAAGAATTACTATGACCTAGATTGAGATTAAACTTGTTCTAATATTCAGTGAATTCAGTCATGAATGTAGCTTGAGTGACCGGGTGTTTTGCAGAATATTTGGCGGTCTATAAATGCCAACGATTCTAAGTATGAATGTTTGAATACATATTTGCCATTTCAGCACATTCAAATGATTGATACGATTTGCTGGGTAGGCTTGACACTTTCAGGTTATCTCTGTATAGAAGGCCTATTCCTATAAAATAGAACTTTATGGTTAACACGTCGTATAAAGTTATGAATTACAAGCATAATAATAATATTAATGCAGACATAAAATTCTCTAAAACGTCACAAAGATGGAAGACAAACATAATGAGATTGAGAGAAGTTCTTTTATAAATTTATAAACTTTGATTTTTAAATTATCTACAAAACATACAAATGTGTACGTACGAAACTTTTTTTATTCGCTACCTTGAAATAACCATCATGGTGTTGTTTACCTCGGATCAATACTCACATTTTGTTCAATTATCTTTACCCTTCTGTTTAGAAGGGCGTTCAGTAGAATAATTGACGGTGAGGTACTTATCACATAGTTGTTTGAAAGTACCCAATCTTAATTATATTACTTTAATACAAACCTAACAGGCACAATTTTTTTTCTACATTAAACAATCTGGAATGAAGGAATTTCAGGATTTTCTCCGCTATAATTACCCGCAAATCCCTGAGGATTTTCCCTGCTTAAAGTGTCTTACAGGATGCAAAACTTGTTTGAAATGTGCACCTGGTTGCCACATTTATTCATATCAATTTCGAAATAGTGTTTATTTAGAATTATTTTTTCCGAGTGATTTGGAAGAATTTGATTATTGCTTTACATCGGGGGAACAAGCAATGCCTGCCCCGAAAATACTTTTTGTTATCTAAACCAAATATGTGATTTAACATCAGATTATGTCATCAGACATGTGTCACACATTTAAGTAATTGTAATATTTTTAGATTTTTTTAAAATGTTTAAACATTTTATATTTTTAATGTATCGACCTATGCTCGTGATGGTACAAGTTTTATCCTTGTCATTCACCATTCACCATGAGATAATTGTATCCGAGAAATCAGACAAGAAAAAAAAACGGCATTTAAAAATGTAATAGAAATAGTCTCCTAACAGTGAGTGCAACATTTACACCGTTTCATGTTACACGGGATCTTAAAATACAACATTAAAGTACATTTTGATAAAAAAAACATAATGACACAATTATTATTGACTCTTACTTTTATCAAAGAATATGTTCTTTATTGAACCGTTATTTACATATTGACATGTTCAGATACGTTCAATTATTTTACATTCATGTGAAGTGAAATAAAAGTTATTTTTTATCTATATAACGTGCATCCGTTTGGAAAAGCCCAAAATGTATTTACATCAATTTTGTGGAGATGGTATTTTTTATGATCAAAGCTACTAGTTACAGGTACTTTATGCCACAGTAATGACTTTTTGTATTTTCTAAAGAGGCACCTGTGAGTTTTCTATTGATTTAAAGCATTTCCGATGCTATTTTCGTAACATAAGTAGGACTGAATGTTGCAAAACGTATCAAAACAAAATACTTTTTAGGTATATTTATTAGAAAACAAAAGTAACAAAAAATGCATTTAAAATTGGGGTCAGCTATATTGCCAAATGAGAACATTGTCAGACATTTTATCGTGGCACCTTAAAGAAATAATTAAAGGTACATTGTTTACGGGATTCATTCCTCGCTCTTTAGACAAAGAGCCATGTCAGATTTTACCACTTTCTTGCGGTGTTAGCGTAGGTTTTTTGCTTCGCTTTGAGATCAAAAGGGGGCACTTATATGTGTCTTATAGGAATTTCTTGACGACAATGGTATCGCAATGTGGGCCCCATGGCGTCCTTAAGCTTAAATTCCCATATTTTATAATTTTTGTATCTTGCATTCTTTGCCTTTATGTATTTCTACATATATTTAGTTGAATACGCAAAATATATTTATGCAGTAAATTTGGATGGACATGGTGGTTTTATTTTTATTTATTAATAAATGAATTTAAGTTTATCACTCTAGAAATCGGTGTTCAGTCTTTTCCGGTACGTCTGAACGTAGAAGACATGTGCAAGAACATATATGAAATTATAATGTACTATCGACAAACAAAAACACGTAATAAAAAAAAGAATGATTCTAGAAATTTAAGGCGCCATGTTTAACAATCAAAAACTATAAAACAAAAACAACAAAACATAAAATAATATTATATTGAAAAAATATTACTTAACTTTATGTGATTATTCGTTCAAATTTTGGATAATTTTAATGAATGGTCCTTTTTTTCATCGTAATTCAACATAACCGTGTCTACAAATAAGATTACCGATTTCAGTTTAAGATCGATCGATAAATGACAAGACTTTTAGTTCGTTTTGAAAAAAAATCAATAAAATAAAATAAAACGTTTAAAATAATAATCACAGGGTCTTATTTGTAACTTTTAATTCACTAATTATAACTTCATTCTCTCAAATCTTTCTTTCGAAATTTTTAAAAAATAAGAAATAATTTAAGAGTTTTAAAATCAAACTAAGATATTTAATATCTCTTCGTCATGTTTCTTGAATAAAGAAATGTCTTAAACATTTCGCGAAATAAACAAGTTTAACACTTACCGCTTATCAAATAGCTGCCTGAGTTGACATGCTTAGTACGGTGAAGCCGACACATTCTCTATTTGATAGGCGTAACAAAATGTAGTAAGCAAATGCATTTTATAAAAACAAAACTGAACATACATGCTTATCATAATAGTACGGAACAATAAGAGGACAGAGCAACCCGGTTTTATATTGTGCTTACTTTTTAGACTAGCATTAACGTATCTCTGAAATATTTCAATGTATGAGGGTTGTTCAGACAGAAATAGGATTGGGGATAAGAACCAAACAAATAATGAGGAAATAATGTTTTAACATATAAAAATGTTTCAACCATCAATGCATCTGTACAATGTTATCTTATTTTGACCAACACTTGAACAAATGTGTGAAAAACATCCAACCGGATAATCCTGGTTGTATAAGCTTCATCTTTTGTATCATAAAAACATCCCATGTGTTTAAGATTTCTGATACTGTACTTACCACATTCAACAGTTGTCTTGTTATCAAAGAGTTTATAAAAAATTATGTGTTTATTATCTTTGCTCTATGTAGCAATGTTTAAAATTCGTCATGCGCTAAACCAGTCCAAAAGAATATACAACGGACTTATGCATTTTACCTAGTCGAACAATCTGACTGATGAAAAATATGTTACATAATTCAAGATTACAAGAATATCAATCAGCGAAAACCTCTCTGGCAAGTTCAGACAAGGATTATATGTAACATCAAAGCAAATTATGTACGCAAACGAAAACATCATTGATATCAGCTTAAGACACAAGACAATCTTCAAAAAAGCAATACATAAACCGAACCCTCGTTTCACAAGGTGTTGGTAAATTCTGCTTTTTGTTTTACTCGTGTTTCTCGTTTTAGAAAAAACCTCATAGATTCAAGATAGATTTTCCTATTCATTTTTTTTTCAAAAATGAAAGGCATGCCTTATTGAAGAGGCCTTCAGTGTATTTACTTACCGTTGAAAGTGTAACGTGTAATATCTTCCAAATGTTTATATATCGTATCTAGAGCTAATTCAAATAGAAGTATGTTACAAAGTTCTATTGTTATCAGCGACGATGGATGATAAGATAATTATGACAATTACTCATTTTATTTACTCGGTCATAATAGCCGATCATTCCGATTGGTAAGAGGGTGTTTGATGATTAAAAATGAAATAACGCAATATGTACAATGAATTGCAAACTGGAGAATTTCACAATGAAAACAAATTTAAAAAAAAAATAGTTTCCGTCAATTAATCGCGCTCTTCGGATTTTTTTTTTACTTAATATCATTTTTTTAGATCACAGTGGGTTATTATGTATGCTTTTGTTGTACATGTATCCGAAAGCTATTAATAGAATGATGACCTTAACATTGTGGAAGTTCGAAAATCTATTTATAGAAGCAGTTAAAGTTAAACGATAAGGTCACTCGTGTCGCGCTTTGGTAATAAAACACAAACTGGAGAATTTTGAAGGAAATGAAATGGAAACATATTCAAACAATTAAATGCATTCGTTATAAATCTATACAAACAAATTTAAGTATGTCATTTTTACGAATTGTTATATCATAGTATTATTATTTTGTAAAAGTCTTTTCCGTAGGTTCTTTCCGGTTTTCTTTTTACGGCCCTGATTGCACTTATGACATTTTTACCGTGAATATTTAAAGTTCATTACTTTAAATGTCTTTTTTTAATTTGACGTTGTGCGACAGTTAACAGGTCAAGCAGTGGTATACTATACAACCTTTCCGCTGTTCAAGTCTCTTTTTCTAAAATCGACCCTGATTTCCCTATTGATTTTGACTTCTTCTTTGTATGTTCCAAAAAAGAATACCATATGGGAAGTATATTTTGAATATCAGTGACCTGTATACTTTGGATGTTATCGTTAATATTGATAAAATATCAAGTTCCTGTGGAACAAGTAATATTCTAATCTCTAGCATGCCTACCAACGTTCATAATGAACAATGTCTTTCGTTCACCCATTCATAAATGATATACAATTCTGTTAAAAACAAATTAACCATTGAAAAGTGTATAAGAATATCTTGTCATCATATGTCTACTAGTTCATCTTCACTTGCTGCATTTCTTGCTTGGACCACCTATGATGCTTTGCATCAATGCCTTTCTTGTACGCATTGTCTTAAAGAAAAATCTAAGCTTTAGCATGCCCATGTATATATTTAAGACCACAATATACTGCTGTGTGCAACACTGTATAATAAAGTATAGCATTTAGTAATGGTACGTCTAAAAACAAAAGTATTAATGAATGAAATTTAAAAAACGTATGGGTTGATATGTGCCATAATCTGACGTGACAAAATAAACCGGTAGCTTTATTTTGTAAAGTTAAAATTACTTCATCCAATGCTTTTACTATAATTTTCTTTTTGATCTCCTAGACAGACGAACAAAAGAAGGTGTATCAATAAAAACATTAGATGATTCACTATATAGGGATGTCCTAGCTTAATATAACATTTTTCATATGTTATGTTCACTTACACATCATGTTTGCATTTTTAATCTTTCCATTGTCTTAGGTAAGTCATTGGAAACTTCTGTCAGAGATAATATATAGTGGTGCTTTCATCTTGTCTCGGCAAAACCAAATATTTGATGAAAAGCGTTCCATAAATCAAGATTACTAAGAGTATCAAAATACTTTTTTCAGGCAAAAAGAGAATAATCTGTCTGCTGGAATATCAATGCAAATCTTGAACGCAACAAAGAACATAGAACCAAACATATATTTTTGCTTACTAAAAATGAAACAAATGTCAAAGATTTGATCGTTTCAACATATTTTTTTCTAGTAAGCATTAAACACTTGTTGCAGAAAAGATAAATTTTATTTAATAACAAACGCCTGTAGCTTATAATTATTACAAATATCTACTCAAAATTAAAAGGGAAACACCGCCTGGATAAGAATAGATATAAAACGAGGTGCTAGGTAATGAATTAATATGTTAATTGAAAAAGTATACAGTAAACTTCACTTATAGCGAACACGGTTATAGCGAACTTCCGGTTATAAGGAACAATTTATTTTGGCCCGAATTCTGCCCTTCTTTATTTAATATAAAAATATACGGTTATAGCGAACACGGTTATAAGGAATTATCGCTTATAAGGAACTTATTTCTTAGTCCCGATTTAGTTAAAAGTGCAGAAAATTACACCTTTATAACGAACTCCAAATATCAGCTATTCGTGGATATATCCCGCATTTTCAACATTCGTTTTCATTGGCACGGATTAAAACTCGCGGAATATTGTTGTATATAATTCAATATATCTATGAAAATGAATTTGTATAGAAGTATGTAATAGTTTTCTATTTAGGAATATTTTCAGCATGAGTTCTAGTCACAAAGATAAAACTGTTATTCCTTTTATTCTATTATTTCTTTTCTTTAATAGTTTTGCTCGAGTAAAATAATTATGATCATTTGTAATCAGATTTCAACATAATCACGCATGCTTGCAAACAAAATCAATAGAAAACTACATAGTATGCTTGATTGAAATAAAAGAATTCTATATATTTTATAAGTAAAAGTCAATCTTAAAATATTATCGAAGATATTCAATATAAAAGGAAGAAAAAATGGAAAATCTTATTTATTTTTATTCATGGAAAGAAAACGAAAAGCACTGACTTAAGAAACAAAATATGATATTTTATGTTATGAGAAATTGAGACAGGGAGTAAAACTAAAACTAAAATAGCAAAGGATTTTTAAATTCCAAAATGTACGCTCTCGGGTATTGTGCCAAAAAAAGAAATAAATGACAAATTATTTTTAATCAAATGCTCTTCAAAATGGCGGACGATGTTTAACAATCAGTTCGTTATATGTAAATCTGTTCGCTATAAAAACTGCTGATACAAGGAACTAATTCGCTATATGCTTACAAGGAACTCCGGATATAAGGAACAGATTTTGAATGTCCCAGTGAGTTCGTTATAAGCGGAGTTTACTGTATTTAGAATGCGTCAGTACATGAGAGATATTATTGATAGGATGATAAGAGAATAATGTAAATTAATACTTCGGGTAGGATAAATACGTCTGAGAATAATATAAATGAATACTTCGATAGAAAAAAAACATAAGAAAATAAAAAAAAATATTTATGAAAAGGATGAATATAAACAAGATAATCGAAAAAAAAAAAAAAAAACAACTTTGAATATATTTTAATTAAGGGAAAATGCGTTTTAAGATATTACTGAAACAATGATAGAATAAAAACATTTGAGTTTAATTGAATGAACTATTTCTGACTGTAAAAATGGATATAATTTTACAAATGAATTTCTTCCACGTATATTTGAAATAACAGACCAATCGCTAACGTATAGAAACATGATATTTTTTTGCAAACATTGTTGAGATACAGTTACATATCTAATATAATTATATCTTGTACACTCAAGTGGTATTACAAGACAAACTGTGCAGCAATACTCAATGAACAACACAACTGCAGCAAAGTGATGCAGTGCATTTTGCTCTCATTTTTCTACAAATACTGGGCGAAGATGAATTGCGTCGGCAGGTGTTTCAATGCGTACTCTTATGGGACGACCAAGATCACAAAAAGGTTGTGATCAATAAGTTTCACAGAACCTCGCTTGTTATGTATCAAAGAAATGTGATTATATGCTCAAAGAAAGAGTTATAATGTTCTCCATCCTGTTAAGTTACTGTAATTATAATTTTGTCCGATGTTGACTCCGATACGACAATAGCTCTACGGTTCGTACTGGACGTCACGCAAAGTATGCAACAGAACAAGTTTGCTTGCTTGAAATGGCCTTCGCTGTTCCTAGACCTGATCAAATTTAAATACTTTTGTGATGAACAAAGTCCGCTTCCAAAGAACTCCAGGTTATCGCATTGATATGTTGTGTTGTACTCACACAGCAGTCTTGTAAATTAGGTTCATTAACATAGTATCAACATCTGTGAAGCTTTCACCCTGTTACTTTGTGTCTTTAAATACTCTTATCAATATAATGAAAGTCCTAGAGATGATGTTTAATTTCTTTGTGGTTGTGGGAGTTCTTTAGGGACTCTTTTTGTCGTTATATTACGATGAATACCCCATTAGTGTTAAAATATTGAAAATTCTTTATTGACATTTGACAGAGTCAGATCAAGTCGTTTTTGGGGTCTTATTTTCAAGTTTCTATGGTTGCAAACAACATTTTGTCTCTTGATTTTTCATTGTGCTTGTCTGTGCGTAGATCTATTTTTATCTTCATTAGTGTTTGTCTGATTATTTTCCGCCGTGACATAATCATGACAAATGTCGCAATTATTTTATTAAAAAACTCTGCTTTACATATGATATTATTTGTTGTTTTTTATCATTTGTTAGTCAACACTGAATCCGCATACAGTAATCAAACAAGAGTTACTGATATTTTGCAATATTATATTTTCCTGAAATATACCAACGTTGCAGACACATCCATTATTTTGTAACACTTTCTAAAAATGGGTTTGTAATCGGATTCTTTACTGATCTAGCTATATATTGAATATGCATTCAAACAGTTAAGACATTTGATTATATATGCTTAAATGGATTTTGTATGTTTGTTTGGTTTTAACATCGATTTATATTACCGATCATTTCAAAATCAGCAGAAGGAGACAAATTGACACTTTACTTAATGTACGAAATCAGTTGTCATAGTCATTTAGACTCATACGATGATCGAACTAGCAATACCTGAATTACAAATCCAATGCTCTCTCTTCGAGCGGACAACTATTATAATTTAAATGATTTCAAGAAAACAAGCATTGTGTATATTCTGTGCAATACGAATATTTTTATGTGTAGTAAACGTTTGTGTATAACTTCAGGCCGTATTCTTTCGTTAGTTAAATATCTACATGAAAACAGAGCAATCATAACAAATTATCAATATATCATCACAGTGGCTTTGATAAACTCCTTTTTTGTTTCTATTAGTAAATAAGAACGTTGTACTGTCCTATATACGCTTTGTTGTATAGTTTCAAGGAAAAATATTTTCATTTATATTTTAGATATTACATGTAGTTTAAATCTGAATATTGGTGTGAAAATTCAAATGATGTTCATCCCACGGTATATGAAAATAAACGTGCTTGAAATTAGATCATACACTCAGATTTCTAAATCAAGGCATTGTCTCATAATTACAGGAATCATGTGCCAAGACTTTCAATTAACTCAATTTCCTCAAAAGTTTGAACGGAAATATTTGTGAAAAGGGGTTGATTGCATCGGAAGTTAAATTTGACCTTGTCAATACACAGCATAATGAAGTAAATTCAGTTTTGTAAGCGTCTGTGTACCACTTGAATATACTCTAATGATATACAATTATAGTTATTTGTATCATAGTTTTGAGACCTTTCTATTGAAAATGTGTCAGGGTCAAAACAGTGCGCTTTGCTTTAACTTAGGTACAGATATAAATTACCCGCACTTCAGTTACCACCCTGTCTGTCGGGGATAAGAATAGAGCATGCTTGTTGATAGGCTACTTTTTTCTGAGGTTTCCGTATTGTGACGACAGGGAAAAGGATGCAGTAGAAACGCTATATTTCGATGCTGGTACATTGGTTAAGTTTCGTTCTGGATTTTCCGGGGTTTCCTATTGTGACGGCAGGGAATGTGTTTTAATAACTCTTGCCTGTGATATAAAAGAGAAAAAAAAACAACATCAAAATACTTTCCAATCCAATTTTTACTGGGAGGCTATCGCCCCTTGTACATATCAGATACGGTCGTGTTTCGATGCACTTTTTTGCTTAATAATTATAATAATTTGCTTTATTGCGCACACCATTAGTGTGGTTAACTCAAATATGATATACACTAAAGACTGATACTTTGAGCATGATCATGAATATAACCCGCTTACTTTTAAAATTAACATAATTAGCGAACTCTTAAATGTTATTTTTTTAGCGAAAGACCTGTCTTCATTATTGTTTTTACTAATAATAGTACTGTACTTTGATATAAATAAGGACATTCTTAAATTAACTATTGTTGTGCGCATGATTAAAAAGTACGCATTCCTGAACTGCATTCATAGTTGTTGGAACAAATACGACTGCCGCAAATGCAAGCATAATGCACAGCGTCCCTAAATTTCTATATTTCTGTTTTAAAAATGTCACGACCTCTTAAGATTGATCGAGGTAAACATCAACAAACAAATCAAAACATGTATAAAGTACTTGGCTGATAGGTGCATTTTACATTCACTTTGCGATTTAATAATAATCTTTTGAACTGTTAAAGTTTCAAAATGTATCGAAAAGGGCTTAGTGCGGATAATCATTATCCGAAAAATGTTTTTATATCTAAAAATGGTCCTCGATTTGTGAAACATATACTGTATTATAATGTCATCATTGTTATAAATAAGCACTGGGTGTGAACTAATGATCAATGAACATAATTTTGAAAATATAGACCATTTTCTTTGAGTATAATAGTCGAATGCAAAAAACATTAACAGAAACAAAAATATTCATTACAAATTTCGTGTGTAAAAAAATCAAACTTAAAATTTTCCAAAGCAATAATTTGTTTTATAGATCTGATTAGTGTAATAAATAAAAATGTATTATTGAGATATTTGTCCTTCAGAGTTCGACCCTTTGTGTTACTGCATACTTTGTCATAATATCTGAAGCTGTAACTGTAGTTATCTCAATTCACATCAACAATGTTACATCCATTTCCGTTTTTTATTATTAAATTATCCTAGTCAATATGCCTTATTTTACCAAACGAAAAAAAATGCTCATCATCGGATATTCCAAATTCATGCTTTAGAATATCGCCGGAGCCTATTCTGTAAAAGAAAATCATGCACGGGTTAGCTAATTTAACTTATTTAAACTCTTAGCAATCTTAAAGTGAAACTTGCAATTATGCAATTAACATATTATTTTAACAGAAGTACAAAGAAAGAAAGAAGAATTTGTTGAAGGGGTTTCTAAATTATGCATCTAAATGGCAATGTCTTTAATCACCTGAACGCCAATATCATTAATCAATTTTCTGCTTTATATGCCGTATTCGAATGTTATTGTTGAATATCTTATCTTACTATGTTATTGTTTTATATGATCTTAAATTGTTTATCTTAGTTCATGCTAAAACAGTTAATACTATCAAACGGTTTCCAGTTGGTCTGTACGCGTTATTCAAACAGTGGAGAATGTTCTAATCAAAACTTCTTGCAATACTAATAAATTTGTTTTTTTACACTTGTTACGTTTCATCCTATACCATACTAGTTAGTTATCAACATAAATTCATGAATGCGCAAACAGGCTGTCTTTATAGTTACATATAAAATAGTTAAACAAGTAGTGTAATCAATTCGGTCTTAATGTGTCTGTTACTTTTCAATTGCTACAACACATGTTAATGATCCTTGTATCAATAAAAACGATTCAAATCATGATAAATGATCAGCATAACATTTCTTAATTGCTACCAATTTATTTTAACGAACATTTTATCATCTCATTTATATCTCAGAACATTTGTAAATGGTAAGAAAACATTGTAAATCACCAACTCTTCAGTGCTTTGAACTTCTGCTATAAAACGGTTAATTTATGTGCAACTCTGCTCTAACAACAAAAACACGCCTAATGATTCTATGTAGAGACACAAATAAACTTATAACCAAACAATGGAAATTGTAGTTGAACAATTTTGATGTAGTTTAAATAACTTGCTATGAAAATTAACAAGACGTTAACTTCTATTCAGTTGACATTGTGCAGTCTTGTGGCCGTTTATGTCTTATCAAACAATACGGGAATTACTATTTGATATAATTTTGGAACGAAAGAAAGATAAATGGTTATAATTATTACAAACTAATCACAACCATAATTTTAATTCATTGCCAAAAAAAATGATATATAATGGTTATTTCATAGGCACAATCTTCATTGCAGAAGGGTGGTGTGTTATAATTTTATCAATAAATACAATTCTCTTTTTATCTTATATCTTTCCGATTAATTAGAGTTCAAATAAAGTAAAATGGACGTGATTGTTTGGTAATAAAACAGACGAAAAAATAATCCAGTTCACTGTGTATAAATTTTGCATATCTGGTAAATAAGCAAATTTGTTCTCTATATCGACCAGGGTATTTATTATCTAAAACTATGTTAAAATGTATACAACAAAATAAAATAAATAAAAAATAAATAAAAATAATCAAACGCATTACGTGATATGTCTTGAACGTAATCTGAAAATCTTTCCTTAAAATATTGTTTCTTTAAATTCAAATTTGTGATTATTAAGATAATTGCTTGAAACGTTGAAGTTTGTTTCTTTTTCTTTTCTTTTTTCTTTTTTTACATAATGCATGAGTAGTTTCTTTTTCTTTATATTCATTTCTAACAATTCCTTTCACTTATCGTGGGAAAATATCTATTTTCAGGTTTCTAGTAGAAGGAATTAAATCCAGAGTCTATTTGTAATGGAAATTGACACCAGACCATAACGCAATCTTTACAAATTCATGAGCATTTCCAGAAAACGCAATGTTTACAGGATTATGTTTGTCGGTACAGATTAACTTCAAACATCTTTGGATTTCCAGTTCAAATTTAACAAGATATTGTGTTTGTTTAATGCACTTGTTTGCCACGCTGATAAGATTAACGTGTATTTTGATTTGCTGTGTTGACATATACCTTAATCAAGTATAAGGCAACATCGCGTTTTTGAAATAGATATATTCACGCGCGCTTCGCGTTTTCTGCAACCGTATCCGTTCAAACATCTATGAAAATAATTTTGAATTATGCACAATTAATCCCGAGCACAAATATACTTTCAAGAATTTGTACATAGTTTCTGTAACTTAATTTGAATTAACTTCATCAGAAAAAATAACCCTTTTACAAATAACGGTAATTTCATTTTATTTTCGGTTTAACCCATAATTTTCTAACCCTGAATTTTACAAAATTCAATTAACTGCATAATACACTGCATTGGCAACGCAAAATGTAATTTCCGACAAAATCAACACTTGTTATGCAAACAATTTTGATCTTATATTTCTTTAGGCATTTGAGGAAGTTGTGGAAATTGAAAAGTCTAAGGACATGCTGCCTTTAATTTCGAGGCAATTTTATTAATTTATTAGAATCTACTATTAGACTTCTTTTTAAACACACTTTTTTCTTAAATGTACAGTGCATATCATTAGGTCTATTGAACTCAGATTTGATTAACATTAAAAATTGGAATATGGATGTAAACATATTTTTAATACCACGTTCAAGTACACATTTAAAAGATTTTAAAGTTCACATTTATTTCAGTCAAAGCAACATATCATTTACTAGTACGTATTCCAGATTTAAAGAAGCACCAGGTTCGCATAAAGATACAACTAGGGCAGTATGGCATCCGGTCACAAATGCATTTATAAAGAAATGTCTGAAAATGATAGATGTGTCTCCCTCAGAATTCCAGCTTAAATGTAAATCCTGTTAAGTGTATGTTGATTATTATGTAAATGTGACAACTTTAAAGCAGAAAAATAATAAGAGGATATTCTCTCGTTTGAGTGGAATATGGAATATACATGTATTTTCACGAGAAGTGATAAAATGTCACATATTTTCACGAAAAACCGGAAAAAATAACCTTTTTAAATTATTCTTATTCATTATCAATTAAAAATGGTAACGAACCCCTTGCTTGATACGCAACGGCAATTGTACAGCGCGCAGTAATACATGTATATTGATTATTTATAGATGTGTGACACGGTTCAATACACACACAAAAAAGTGTGTTTATTTTATTTCATTTTTGTGAATTTTGTCAAATATTAAACCGCTATAATAACTTCGTGAGCAGCATTCGCATAGCAGTTGAATGTGCGTCTTTTTCGAACGGTCCGATGGAAGTCTAAAGTTGATGTGTCTTTTTTAACTTCTGTCAATAGCAATTTGCATTATAATTATAGTTACGGGAAATAAAGCCTTGCGATAGAATTACATAGAATTGATAAACTCCTTGGTTAGCGCCTAGCCAGGAACTAATATAACTAAAAATGTACATGTGTTATCCATAAAAATTACTGAAAAAGAATATAATTATTTTAATCAATTGTAAACATTTTAAAAAATAATGTTGAACTTTCTTACTCAGAGAATTTCATTGTAATTATGTTAAGTTAAGTTGGGTTATATATATCTTAAGTACGTAAGGTAGCATTGTTTAAGAGCATAAACAGACTTTAATACCAACATTCTCACATTGTATTTCAATTCAGGGCTATTTAAGTAAAATATCAGAACTAAAAATACAATGTCACAACATTACACAGTATTTTCAAAACCTTGCTAATGAAATAAATGCAAATGAGAAAATGTCACTGATTCTTAATTGCCTAAATATATATCATTAAAGCAGAACAGAGAAGGTTGCGACTGTTTTAATAGTATATCAGTGTGAATTTAAATTTCTCCTTATATTTTTTGTGATGCAGTTTGATACAAAGCAATTCATTGTGAAAAGTAAAAGAATCTAATACTTGCATAAAAATGTTAAAAATAACAACAATAAAAAACTATGATATTAAATACATGGTACATTTACAATACATTTACAATACAGTCAGTAGAAAATGTTTTAAATATAAATCAACATGTTTTTTTTTTACATTAATAGAATCAATTATTATAATATCTTTATATGTAATGCACACATGTATTATTATACAACCAATATTTCGATTCATTATTTTCATCAACGTGAATGCATTCCTGGAAAATGTAAAAATATAGAGGCGGTAATGTTACAGCAAACTGCGTTCTCGTCTCTGAAAAGCAAAAAATAATTTCTTGTTCATAAACAGATTTCAGAAACGTTTTAAATACGGACTCGGCAACACAATGCACCTGTTGTGCAATAGTTGTAAAAACATAAAAACACATAACTATAAATAGAACCTATAGCTACATGTATAAACCTCCAAACATTGGACTAGACTTAAAAATAGATGTAAAATATCGTATCATATCAGATACATTGTAAAACATAAGTGTTTTTCTTTTTTTTTTTTTTTTTTTTTTTTTTTTTTTCCAGATCATTTCTGTTAAATGGAATAATAAATATTCAAAATACTTAAAGAAAACTTTAAAATGATAATAAAAATTGCATGTGATAAGTACTTCTAAGAAATCATTTGAAACGATGCGATGTTTTACTGCGTTGAAATAAACAACAACTTATCATGTAACTAACTAAATATGCTTTTTTTCGAAACCGCCAGCTCTTAACCGCCCACAAATTTAATGCATAATTCAAATCAAGCTTCGCGGACCACCAGTTTAATAACATAAATCATTATACTAGCATATGATGTGTATAATATGTTTTCAAACTATTTGAAATGATTGCTTTAATATTATTTCAAATATTCAAATGTAAATTAACTGACTGAGAGTTCAATATCAAATCATCCGAACTATCATTTTTATCAGCAAACAAAACAGCTAATTGTGTTGGTCTTGAGAATGTATACGTTGATGATTTTTATATGAATTGTTTTGATTTATGATTCCATTGTATGTTATAAAAACCTTTTTGAAGGTAAAATCATACAATAAACGTACACATTGATGTAACTGTGGTCTGAGTTAGGAAGACTTAGTAATATGAAACTAAGCTCATATAAAGTATATAACAGAACTATAATAGGGCCTTTTGAATTGTTCATATTTTTTATATTAACTAAGTATGAATTTATTGACAACTTAGGAACAAGTTCAATCCTAAACAAAGGCTCGAGACTTTTTAAATATTCAAAGAAAATAAGTATTCATAAATATTTATTTAATATAAGTACAATAGATTGCCTTAAACACAAACATAAGTAAAAAATAAATAAATAAATAAATAAATAAATAAAGAAAGAAAGAAAGAAAGAAAGAAACATAAAGGAAAAAACGAAAAATAAGCAAGGAAAATGTATCTGTGTTTTTTTATCTTTTGTGTGTGAAACCTCTTCGGAATTGCGAGAATTCCAATTATAAACTTGTAGTTACATCTTTATTAGGACATTTACTGCTGCATTTACAGATGGGTAGAGTGTTTATAACTAAGCATGCATTTATGATTGTATTTCAATTTCAAATTTGAAAGAATAAAAAAAATCTCCCTTCGGTACATCACGATAAAATAAATTCAAACCATGTTTTTATTACCATTTGTTTTTATGCTAACATCAGCATAAAGATATCACGATCGTAGTTTATTATAACACCTTCTCGTTTTATCTAAATGGGACATTCTGGGTGTAAACTGACATCATTCAAAATTCAAGTTGCATGAAAGTTTTTATTACATGTTTAATTTTATACATGTATAAACCAAATGATACGGATAGGTATTCAGTGATAACAGTGAATCTTTCTTGTTAAAGGTGAGGTCAGAGAGCAGACGGAATTTGTTTCATCACGTAACAGATTAACGAGAAACAGATAATTCGAAACACAAATAAATATCTAGATTGGTATAGATTACAGTAACAATTAATGTGTCTGTTATGTGTGATTATATTTTCAGTGTTGGTCTGTATCCGAGAGGATGTTAATCCTTGAGAAATTAATTTAGTATCTGTTTGGCCTTTTCCTTAAAACCGAACGCAAGCGATACACATCAGCATGAACGGATATTAGAAAAGACATTTTAGATCGCTTTAATATATACATGTTTGGACACAATAGGTACAACATTTACATGAAACTATCATCATCATCATCATCATCATCATCATTATTGACCTTCTATTGTGATACGTTGCAGCATGTGTGTCGGGTTAATTCGGATAAAGCGTAGAAATAAAATTGTTCTTTTTATAGTATTGTTGTTTATTTTAATTAATTATTTATTTATTTTTCAAATACAGACCTGCAAATCAGAGAAGGTCTTGGTTCGTTAAGCAGCCATTACATAAGGTTACATGAAAATTCGTATTATTGTTTTCCTTTCTCGATCACATCATCCCAATAAAGTATTACTTTTTTCCTTTTCTGATAACATCACCCCCCCCCCTCCCTCCCCCCCAAAAAACATTTATTTTTCAAATAACTTTCGACGAATAAAATTTATTTTTATAGATATACCGGTAAACTCACTAAAGTTCAAACTATCAGACATATTATTTTACCTTATACTTTTATAATATCGCGTTAAGGTTTAAAATAAGTGATCTGTTATTTTTATAGAGTTGATAAGATTTTAAAGGGGCATGAAGATGCAAGTAGACATGTTTTTATGATACTGTAGTTGAAAACCATGATAGGAACAGCCAATAGTCATGTAAAACAATGCCAGCGTCATGTGTATTTTATTAAACGTATTAATCCTTGAACTTTCTTTGTTCTGTTATCTTTGTTGAAGTATTAGAGTTGTTGATGAAGTTTGTAGGAAAGACAAGTGCTTTTAAGCTTCTGCTAAATCAATTGTTGAAAATGTCTTAAAAACAAGATAAGACTTGATGGCTTTTGTTAAATCTGACTGAAGTGTTTTCAAAGGTATAATAGCCATTAAATATTTAAAAGCCGAAATGATACAAAGATATGGAATATACTTTTTTTTTTACAATTGTTTTTTTCTTATCTATTTCATCTTTGTTAAGTACATGTACGTGTATAATAAAGCAACTAGTAAAAGTAAACATGTTCACAAGCCTTATAAAAATGATTTACATGGTATTTTGATTTTAGATATTATTTAATACATAGTTACACAACATATATATATATATAAGGCATTAGTGTTACAGCTGTTGTGCACTTTAGCAATTTTACTATTATCGTCATTTAGATTAAACTTTTTAGTAAAAACAGACCCTTTCAGCGATAGATACGATGATTACGGTAATAAGCCTAAGCATATAAATATTTCTAACAGATTTCTATTTCAAAGTTCAATTTCTGATTTCTTTATAATTTCTATCTTGTAAGTTACACGAAAAGCTCCTTCGAAATCTAAAACTAAAACGCTTTTCAATTCGGAGTAAGCTTACTTGATGTAATTGATTATTATATATGTTGTATAAAAACTTGTCCAATATTCAATTATATTAAATAATTTTCTAGGAGCAATTGTACTCAGTCTAGTTTCTCTTAATCTCTCCTGACCATCACAACCAAGTTTCAACATTTAGTTAAGAACATCCCATTTCATAGGCTTTATTCAGGTTCAAGGGCAGATAGGCAACTGTTAATTTTTGCTTTAAATGTTTCCAGTTTTTATACTTTGTATTCTATGAAACTGCAAACTCTATAAACTTTTTTCATTTTGTGTTGTTTCTGCGTAGTAATGTCATATTCGATACATTTGTTTTATACACTTTCTATCACAAATGTTAGCTAAATTATAGAGGTGCATTTATAATTGCACAGAAAGCTGTCTTCATACATATAAAATATCTAAACAATCAATTCGGCCTTTAAGTTAATTGTTTTTACCCATTGCAACAACAAGTTCATGACGGATTGTCAATACAACGATTTAAGTCTTGATAAGCATTTCATTTCTTAACTGCAACCGATTTATTTTAACCAACGAACATTTTATTATAACTTATTTGTAAATGGTAAAAAACATTGTAAATCTACATCGCTTTAGTGCGTTGTACTGTTTTATAATTAAGAGGAATTTGGCCATATGAAAAACTGCTCATTGACAAATAATAATTACAACAAATAATGCCAGGTAGGCAGATGAACACATGATCACTTGGCTGTAAAATAAATTTAAGACCATGAAAAGGACAAAAAATGTGTTCCTGGTTATTTTGAAAATTACTATATGAAATAACAAATATTTACTTCCATTCAGGGGACACGATATAGTCTTAAAGCCACTTATAATTGATTTCATGAAACAAAATAAGTACGATTTGATTTAATTTGGACAAAAAGGTAGAAAAACAAGACTATATTTCTATTTCATTAAATAGTAACAATATTAACTCTTTATTTTATCATATATTAATACGTTTGATTCATCAAAACGTTATGTTGGATTTAATTTTGCATATAAGACTAACGTTATCAAAATTAGAGGGCCAAAACACAGTTACATGTCTTGTGAGTCTATGCAATTCTTTGTCTACTATGTCTTTCACCCCATAACTTCACCACCCTTTGGGGCTTATATATTTTAACTTGTTTCTTTCTTGCGATGACAGAAAATAGAGTGTTTTTACAATATGTTTAACAAACTGCATATATTTTTGTGCTATAATTATTTCCAATATTCACAAAGACCGATTCTGAAACTGTTTGCCGTTATATATCATGAAAATACTAATCCTTATTTCTTCACTTTTTTATTTTCCTACAAAATGCAGTTGAAACTTCAATTTAGGTCAAACAGAATTATAGATATTTTTATTAGATAACACTTGTGTGATTTTCATATAAAACAGACGATAATATATCATGGTCTATGTGACTGTATAAATTCGGACTATGCGATAATGAGCAACTTATATTCTTGGAGGGAAAATGTATATTGACTAGGATGTTTATAAACCAAATTAACCAACATTTGTATGCTTATACATTGTTCATTTGTTGTTTTTATTTATATTTGAATTCTTATCACTTAAACTATGGTGACAATATTAATACAAAATTTATTTTGCAATGATTGTTTTGACTACAGCAAGTTAGTTTTACCTACTTACTGTGAATGTTTTCTTTCATTTCCAAACCCTTTATTGTTCCCGAGTAAGGTTTTATCTTCACGCATCTGGTCATAGGAATCAAAAAAAGGTCTTATTTACAAAAATATTGACATATATAACGTATGATCCTAAAATACATGAACATTTCCTCAACTCAGAATGTTAACAGTATTATTTTTGTCTACACAGATTGACTTCTGACACTTTGGTATTAAATTGTGCACATAAAAGATTAACAGAGTACTACTAAATCGCAAATTGTTTGTTTTATGCAGCTGTTTGCCACTTATATTAGACTTATTTTGCTTTGTTTGTTGATATATTTAGCTTCATAAAATTAGAGTTCATTGCGTTTGAAATATATGTATAATATAATAAGATACCTTGTACATTTGCTGTCACTGTATCCGCTCAAACAACTACTAGTATATGATTAAGAGTTGAAGAGTTGTGTACATTGTACATGTAATTCATAGCAGAAATATTGTTTCAAAACTTAATACATCACATTTTTGTACTGATCAATTTTATATTTACTTTAGTTCAATGCTAAAATATTTGGTGCATACTTAACACTAGTGCTTTACTAAAAAGGGAAATTCTAATAATAACGGTAATTTCGTTAATCAGCGTATATTCAGGTGATACCCGAATTTTACAAAAATCAATTAACTTTATTGTACAGTGCATGACAACCAAAATGTAATTTCCAACAAAATCAACACTTCTAATACAAACAATTTCGACCTTATTTTTCGTCGGATATTTGAGTAAGTTGTGGAAATTGAAAGTCTTATGACATGCTACCTTTAATTATGGGCAATATTCACATTTATAAAACTGATTGAAAATCTGATTACATGATTCCCTTTTAAAAACGGTTTTATTTTGAACGGTGAGAGGAGTTTCATTTCAATTTTCAGACTTAGTCTTAAATATAAATTTGAATAACAATTTGTATTTAATATACGTAGGTAAACATGATTGTTTTAAAAAGAATCTCATAGTTTCGAGTAGAATATATTCAAGATTTAAAAACAAATATCTTACAGTTTACATTATAATACAGCTTAGTCAGTAAGGAATACGGCAAAATGCATACGGAAAATATGTCATAAAATGATGGATGTGTCTGACTCAGTCTGATTTATTCCAGGAAGGAAAAAATTCCGGCATAAATGTTATTCCCGTTAAAAAACTACCTGCGGACCATTTTTTTTTATAAAGATCAGGGCTAGGTTAGTTCGACATGAACAATTTATTTATTTTAATTCATTCATATTTTATCGTACGGGTGAATAAGGGATCGTTAACCCTTTTACAGACACGAGACATATAACAACACAAAACTGTATTTAAAAAATAAACACGTTATACATAGTTCGCCCGGAAACAATATGTTCTATTCAATTATTTTTACGGCAAAAATAATTTATAGAAAAGGTTTTTAAGTATTTGTTCGTTTATTATTATCTTAAGACTGTAAAATTTAATTATACATTACGTGATCAGTTCACGGAATAATCAATTATTCGATATCCCAATGGCGAATCACCTTATGTCGAAGTTCCATTTAAGAGAAAGTAAAGTGAATTTTTTTAAGCGTTAACTTATAATGAACCTGCTACGTCTAAAATCATAATAACTAACGAATAAACTAACCTGAAACCTTGACAATGCGTGACTTAATATGTAATGGTTCTTATAGCATGCTTAAATGACAAGTAAAACATTTGCAAATGTAACTAAAAGTTGAGAAGCAAATAAATTGTTCACTGTGTTGTTTTCAGTATTGATTCCAAACATTCATTTCTCAGTAAAAATTTAACATTATCAATATTCTTTATATCGAAATAAGTGACAATCTCCGAATTCCATTTCATAAAATTTTGGTCAGCGATAAGCCTTAGACATAACGGTTAAACTATAACGTAATATAAAATAAAATGTAACCTTTGTTAAATGAACAATGTTTGACAATAATAGCATTTAGTCTCGTACATCTCGGTAACAGTTGCTAAGTTTCTTAGCATTGTTAAGTTAAAAAAATTGTACATCTCTATACCAACCCATACACATATTGTGGTCCAGTAAAGCATCACACCTTTAAGTACAATGTCCCTAATTTGATCACAGCAATACATTGTTATTTTGCAAACAATGAATAATAAGATTAATGCAAATGTATTTCATATGC
Organism: Ruditapes philippinarum; assembly: GCF_026571515.1. Classification (NCBI taxonomy): domain Eukaryota; kingdom Metazoa; phylum Mollusca; class Bivalvia; order Venerida; family Veneridae; genus Ruditapes; species Ruditapes philippinarum. The sequence goes on from NW_026857363.1 coordinate 29,899, forward strand.
GAAGGTAAACATGATTGTTTTACAAAGAATCTCATAGTTTCTAGTAGAAACCTATGCTGCAATATTCGAAATAAATTTTAAGCACAATTAAAGCATAACTGATTGGCAAATCAAGGGAAACTATGCTTGTTTTATTATCTTATCGGTGTGAATATACATGAACCCTTATACAATTGGGCATGTAACGTGAACATTATGTATGTACTAAGTAATTAACAAAGAAAAGTAAAAAGATTTTAACCTGGGGGATGCTATTAATATAATTATAATACAATGTGTTAAACGTGTTCTGATATGCTTCAATGTGTGCTTTTTTGAACTTATGGAATGAATTATATAATTATAACATCGTTATATGGTATGTACTAATAAATTGTTATGCAACCAATACTTCGATTTGCTATTTACATCAAGGTCTAAATTGCATGTTTTTTCTAGGCAATTGTAGTGACAGTACTGTACGAGTGTAAACTGCGTTCTATTCTTTAAAAAAAGTTCTTGAAGGCTTGCCTTCTTCAAAAGCAGATTACATGTTCATTATGTTTATACCATAGACTGTTATGCTATGCAAACCAACAACTAAACAAGACATTACATGAATGATATTTCAACATTCCGTCATAGCTCTAAACAGAACCTATAAATGTAAACCACTTAACATTATAGTCCAATTATTGGATAATACATAAAAATGATAAGAAAATAACATCGTTGTATGAATACAGATTATAATTTGAGTATTTTCCTTTTTCTTTAGCCATTTATTAATAAGATTTCAGTCACGTTTGCAATTTTGTCATTTACCCGTTCCGCTTTTGCGAAAGAATTGTATTACGCGGTTGTGGTCAGACGCTCGTATTAATTTTCCATAGGCTTACATTATAAGAAATGACCCCAAAACAGACCTTAAAATTGAGTTTTCATCATAGAGATGTGATTTGTTTGGGAGAATGACATGCCTGACACATAAAACTCATCTCGTTATATAAGGGTAGCCAACCAAATTTTTCGTAAAATGACTTCAAAGAGGATTACCCCCCTTTACACTGTAATTCACTGCTGATCACAGGACTGACATATACTTTTTTAAAATGTAAATATCAGAGTAAAAAATTATCCTACAGACTTACAAAATACTTCATTTCTTTCAGAAAACAATGTACTGTTAGTTTCGAGAATAGTTTTTATACTTATACACAATACCTTCTCGTCCAATCACCTAATGTCCCATTGAATCTTACGGGTTTCCCTGCACTTTTTTTTTAGCCAATTGCTGGCCATGTAACAATACGTTACCCTGACCTTGTGCGTAAATTTTGACGTGACGTCAATGGCAATAAAAACATAGCGTTATGACTTGCTAAATGTTAGTGATATACTTAAAGCGCTCACAGCATTTTATTCGTGTACATTCAATACTGGATATATATTGATTTCATTGAATAAAACACTTTTGTGTTTCCCAGAAGATCACATGATTTTATTCAACTTGTTTAATAAATGTAATAATGAACTTACACTCATTCAATAGACTCTTTATCAAATTAAACATGATGCTATAATGATGGTATGGATATGGACCAATATGGCATCCCTATTAAAATGTTTCTTCCGGCCAAGTTTGATTAAAAAAATCAAAATGAGATAAATATCTTACGATGTTAAACTAATAGATATGTATTACAAAACATTGATTTATTAAGCGGCCATTACCTTACTTATGTTGAGGAGAACAATTTCATAAGATACTTAGTCTTTCTTTTTTTTAATTTATTTTTTGATATTTGAAATACTTTGTGTATATTCTAAATTGTAACATGTATGCATATTCTGAGAAATGAAATATGTTTAAACTAATATGTTGCTTTCGAAATTCGTCAACAGTAGTTAATCGTCTTCAAATCAAGCTTTACAGACCAACGGTTATAATGTTTAAATCATAATTCAATATGAAATGTATATGAAAAGTTTTCAGACTAAAAACTTAATAAGAACTTATTAAACTAAGAAGCTTTTACATGGCTTACATATTTATCAACTGATCTAAAGATCATACATATATTTTACATACTAGGAAACAAAACTGCTAATTTGTTTTTATTTGCTATTGAGAAATTATTATAATTATTTTTTGATAATTTTAATGTCGTTATTTGTAATGACATTGCAATTAATAGGTGATACAAACTTTTTTTTCTCACTTCTTGAAGAAAATAAATTAAATTTACTTTAACCAAAGACTGTTTGTACATTGGTGTGCGTTATATTAAAATGTCTTATAGTAAGTATATGTATTCGTATTAACACATAAAACTATAGTAGGCAAATAACATCTATATTGAAATACCAAGTAAATATGTCTCTTTGAAAATTTTGGAACATTTATTTTCTTAAATACGCCCTTAGACAGAAAAAAGAAACTGATAGCAACTATAAACACAACTTTGGCGTATAAGTATAAATCATTTGATTTTACGGATATAAACAAAATGATGTCAACATAAGTACAGTAATAAAACAAAGAGAAAAAATAAACACGATTTAAGTGCAACTGTGAACTATCTTCTGTGCCGTCAGTGAATTTGAATTTCAAACTGTTACTAGCATTTACTGCTACGTTATGTTCAAAGATTCGATGTTACAGTAACGCTTACAAGTACATGATTGTACTCCTGTTTTAAATTTATAAAGTAAAATCAACAAAAACACCACAATCTTTTCTAAATGTACCGTAGGTACATCATGATTTAGACAAGCTCAAATCGTATCTTTTTTATTTTCATTTCATATTCAAACATCAGCATTAAGATAACTTAAGTGAAGCTTATTGCTGCAACATCTTCTTTTTTATCTTAACGGGGCATTTTGAGTGAAAACTCACATAATCCAAGATATAATAGATTATTTATTTTAGACTGTCACCCTGAGATTTGATAACCTAAACCTTACAAACTAGCACAGTAAACAAAGTGCTTTTGACAATAAAGATAAGATATGCGATCCAGAAAATATGCAATTGCTTTTAATTTAGTTTTAGACAAGTGGCATTAAAGTTTTTGTCACTTGTTGAGAGGGTAGATAGTAATTTTTGCAAGTAGCTAAAAATTAATCATACCCTATTAAAATAAATAGGTTGAGATGATGAAAAAACATAACATTTCTACTTTCTTACTGCTTGATTATGCAGAAAGAATTCTCACTAATGCAATCATAAATTTTAAACAAAGTTTGTCAAGATAATTCAACAATGAAAATATCTATATCAAATAAGGTAACAATTCTTAAAACGAAACCAGAACTGCTGATTGACATTTATCTCACATATTTGTACTATTTCATATTAATACACGCAGAAGGCACAAATGGACGACTGAACAAACACCTCCATAAAAAATGTTATATCTTATTATTAAAAACTTAAAAATAAGTAATTGTTCTTTCCGTATGACCAACATAGCCTTTGCATGTAGAGAATCCGCTATAATCCTGCATCGATGTTAATCAGTTTGTCTGACTTATGATACGTTTCCTGTTCTTTCATGTTGCTGGCTATGTAAAATGGTATTAATGTTATAAAAACCGTTTACATGAGCATTATAAATCTAAAATGTTTATTCAGTGAATAGATATTAATATTTAATCTCTTCTCACTACCAATGCTATTGATAAAGAATAACAATTTAAGGTGAGTCCAGGGAGCAGACGGAATTTGTAACTTTATCTAACAGATAAATGTGTTACAGGTTATTTGAAACACCAAATAAACGTCTTGATTTGTATATAGTGCAGTAACAATTAATGTGTCTGCTATGTGTGATTACATTTAAAGTGTCTGTGTTTATCCTAATAGCTGTAACTCCTGGAGTAATTTATTTAAAGTACCTGCTTCGTATATTCCTTAGAATCGAATAATATTTTACTTTTAAATTACTTTCTTTAGAAAGGGTAAGCATTGGTTGTGTAACATTTAAACATTGGCTTTAGAGCATGTTAGACGCAAAGTTGCATAAAAAGTCCGGTTGTAAAACAAATACTTCAAATTATAGACGACCCTACAATGACCGGATTAATATTCTATTACGTTCACATTTCTCGTTCAATTTGTTATAATAAAATGCTTAATATTTTAGAACTGATTAGACCCTGTACAAGGCCGTTTTATCATGACACAAGTGCATTTTGCTACTTATCATACATGTTATTATCATAATCTTTATAATACGTTGGAAAACGTGACATACGGCTTAAACTTACGAGATTAACATTTCATTCCTTGAACTACCTTTGTTCAGTAATCTTTGAAGAAGTCTTTAGCCAAGCTTTGGCTTATATGTCCTTATAAATCAATTGATGAAGAACTAAGTGACGATAGCTTTTATTTAAACAGATGTCTTTTTAAAAGGTTTATAGGATATTACATAAGATACTGTAACTTTAACCAGAAATTATACACAATTTAGAATTTTTTTTCATAAATATCATCTGTTTAATGGTTACTCATAACGTGTAACATACAGTAAAAATTAAAAGCTTTTAACAATCTTCAATCGATTTGTTCACAAACCTTACAAAATGTTTCAAAATGTATTTTGGAACTAAGAGGACTTAAAACAAGAATGTAAACATGCAAATAAAGAAACGTCTAATTTAATACATAGAAACACTGCCTATCTATTTAAAAACAAAATTACGTTTTAGTTATTGTGAACTTCAACTATTTAAACTATATGTCATGTAGGATTCTGATTTTTAGTTAAAACATACTTAGTTTCACAGCGACAGACACCTTTACAAAATCAAACACAAATTAGGTGCAGCATCATGCTTACACGTCCGTCTTTTCTTTTTATTTTTGACATTTTAAATTAAAACATGTAGATAGGAAATCAAAATAGTTTCAAGAGAACCTCTTCAATCCCTTTTCCAAACATATGTGAGAAACTTGTACATGAGGAAGTTTGTATTTAAGCTCCGACTATTGTTTGTTTTTAATACTTTTTTATTTTTTGACGCGTGCGCAAGATAGTTTCCTGACTGACATTTTTTTCACACGAATAAATGCCTTGTAAAAGTAAGATTATGATTTATCATAAAGTAAGATAAAATGTTCACAGTGTTTCTTTGTTCTGAAGTCAGAAAAAAACGGCAAAACTGAATAAATAAAGATATTCAAATAATAAAAATATTGTCTTTAAAACAACAAAATCTAATTTGTTTACATGTTTACATAGGCTCACACAAAAAGATTGCTTGCCGAAATTATGTGATTGAGTTTGACATGTTTCATATTACTCGTATATTTACTTCACTTTCTTAATATGATATTTTTCTAGAATGATTCAACATTATAAAATTATTATATTATTACGACATGATTTACACAATAAATTATATAATACTTTAAATTATTGTACTTGATGTTTCATATCGGTATTTATCACAACATAATCACATACAAAATCATCTTAAATATATTATATAGTATATTGTTTAGAAAAACTTGATCTTTTCAGCAAATTTTACGGCGGATTCAAGAGAGTGAAGAGCTAAAACCATAATCTGTAATGTTGTATTTTTTAGACGTCAAATGTAGTGATGATTATATTAAGCAAACACATTTCACATTTCTAATATAATTATATTTTTGTTTTTATCCATTTCCAGAATTGCAATTCCCTAATGCATAATTTGCATCAATGTTAAGTCGGTGATTCGGTTTTTTAAAACCATTATTTCAATTTAAATGTTTATCACATGATCCGGAACATAATTTGTCTGTCTGCTCTAAAACTTGACAAGAAATGGATTGAATTGCCTCGAAAAGGAAATTGTTTCTGTCGTAATTAAGATAAATAACACATTTTAAAGATCTTGGGATGAAGAAAATTGATTATCTGACTGACAATTTTAACAAATCGGAATCTAAGTAGAATTGAATATTATATCTTTTAAAATGTATACACTAAATCAACACACTTGCGTAAAACCACATTTTAAAAATAGGTCTCTTTACGAAGGAACTGAACATAAATATTACAAATGATTTAAAATGAAGATAATGTTACATTATTATTTACATATGTTCAAAGTTTTCAATGAATATGAATCAAAAAATTAAAATTTTCTTTTCTGTATTATGACAGTAATTAAAAATATGAAATTATACAAACAAAGCCATGCAACAAAGGTAATTTTAGTCACCGAATTTTATTGTTTTAAACAACTCTGACTCTGATAATGTTGCAACTCTCAAAGACGTTGAAATTATATAAATACTTTTACAAAGACAACTAAATCTGCTTGGAAAGCGCCAACGTCTTACTGTATTGAACAAATGTTGTATTTTTTGTGTGTATGTGAACTCAAACTACATGCATGCATGTTGAAAAAACAAAAACAAAACAAAAATAATTTTGTGTAAGTATAAAGCGCAAGCGTAACCTTTAAAACTGTAAACAATATGGCTATTGAGGGAATCATTCAAGACCATTTGAAGGCAATAGTAACACGCATACTATCCATACATTTATAATCATATGTTTATTTGTGTAAATATCTAGAGCAAAAAAGGCGTATGCATTAAAGCAAAGCGAAACAGATCAATGAAACATTCTGACATCCATAAAGATGTTAAAACTCTTTATACTTTAAACGGTGGGTAGTGTATAGAAATGGTATTCAAATAGATTTTCTTGTGCATGTTTTGAAATAGTTTAACTTTAAAAGAGTCGCTTTGTGCTTAAATATCAAGAATAATATTTCAAAGTCTGAAATTATGTTTTGGTTTACAGTCATAAAATTAAAGTAAACATCTTTAAAATGATTTTGCTTGAGCAAAATAAATTCAGATATCAGACAAAATTTACTAAGTGTGTGTTTTTTGTGGCTCTTGAGCTAATGAAATCAGATCTTACTTTTGTCATCCTATGTGTTTTGGATTAAGTTTAACAGATTAGCAAGTCTTAGATAAGTCTCTTCGCAAAGAAACAATCGGATTTGTATACTTGTTTTGTGTCTGTTTCGTTTCACTACATTAAAAGTGTCTGTATTTATCCAAGAAAATGCACTAGCTACTTCTCCAGATTGATACTTTCTATGCCAATTCTTGATAAAAACTAAGCAAGATTTCTGATTGAAATAATTGTATAAGAAAAAAACTAATTTCTTATGAACATCTTAAATATAAATGAAAATTTCACAATGTCATAAACAGATATTATAAGTATGTCTAAAAGACAGCTGACTGGAGATTATTTACAAAGAAATCTTTTTTTAAAGCTAAAAGCACAAAGAAATTATTGTGTTGTTTATTTCAATCTAACATTCCTTGCATTTGTTTTAAATTTCACATACACTTTATTTGAATTAGCATGATCAATTTATCAAGTTTACTGGGTGTTAGCGTATTAGACAATGATTGATCGTCAACTTCAGCTGTTACGGTAGTAAATGAGATAATAAAACGTTCATTAAATAAATTGGAAGCAATAATATACAAGTGGGAAATGATTAATTATTTATGTACAACCTCTTGAACCCAATTCTGAACCTTATGCAATATGTATGCCTGAAAAAAGTTGAAAAAGTATTATGTATTTCTGTTGAAAACAAATACTTACGAGAATAAAAGAACACAAGAGTAAAATTGATTTCCAGATTTGCAAAAAAATTAGGAAACTGTACTGTTTTCAGTGAAAAAAAATCAATATGTAAGTGGTAACGTAGTAAAACTTGATAGAAAAAAACACTTCCTGTATTTATTGAATAAAAGTGGTACACCAGGCGAATTGAATGAACACAAAAATTCAAAAGAGCGTTTGATAATTAAAATGCAACCACTTTCGAAATGAATCTCTATGGTTATGAATACAAGGTTTTCTCTCTATAAACAAAAAACATAGTTTAAGACATTTATTCTATTGTCGTCTTAGTACTTTTATATGTAACCAATCATGAGAAAGGAATTGCATGTGTCCTAAGTAAAAATGACACACACTCTAGTTAAATTAATATGTGTGACAATTGTACAGCCAGGGGCGTCCATGGCCGAGTGGCTAAAGTCGTTGACTTCAAACCACTTGCCCCTCACAGCTGTTGGTTCGAATCCCGACAGGGACTTTGGATTCTTTCATGCGGGGAGCTATCCAGCTAGCTTAAGGAACGTCGGTGGTTCTACTTAGGTGCCCATTCGTGCCTGAAATAATGCACGGAAGGGCATCTGATGTCTTCCTCCACCAGTAAAGCTGGAGCGTCGCCATATGACCTATACTGTGTTTGTGTGACGTAAAACCCAATTAAACAAACAAACAAATTGTACATCCTTGCCACATTGAATACTATGTTTGGAATAATAAGACGCATATTTCACCTACTTATGTTAAAATCGCCATTAAATTAGCACATCATTAATTTTAGAAATATTGAAATATATTGTCAAAAAAGATATTTCATTTTATTGGAATATGAAATCTAGACTTTTTTTTACAAATACGAGTGTCAGATTAAGACTTAGAAGAAATTATATTTTAAGAAAATCTTTCAATTTGTCTGACACTTCCTGACAAGAAAATAAAATTCAAAATATTTGAAACAAATTCCGCGCAAATCTACTTACATCTAATCTCATTTATCAAATCTACTAATGGGAAATTTGAACATTTCTCGTGTATAAGAAAACAGATAAATGCTATATTTCAAGTTGGAAAGTGTTTCATCTTTTGAAACTGAAAATTTGTTTATAATTTATCGAGAAATTTTAAGACATTACTTTCTTATAATGGATAGGCTTCCTAATGGATTATTTCATATTTATATCCTTGTGAAATATTTCTGAAATTGCGATGTGCCGGTAATTAATTTGCAAATATGCAGCCTTGGAATGATAATGATTTGGTTTTATTTTATTGGTGTCCGACTTTTTCAAAATCTGAGACTTCTGATATAAAGAGCCAAGAAATCAAAGAAACTATGTCATACGATATTCACACGGTACATGTACAAAGAGCCAAGAAATCAAAGAAACTATGTCATACGATATTCACACGGTACATGTAGTTTATCCGTGACAATTATTAAAAAGTTATATCTTACATACTATTGAATAAGATAAGTAAAGTTAATCGGATTAAAAACGTAAATGATGTGACACATAAAAGGGTGTAAAGACATTAGACATCTATAATAATACTTATCTAGCTACGAAAAAATTTTTCCAGATTACAAATTGGAAATCAATGAAAAGGCATTTACATATGAAACAATTAGAAAAGACTTAATTTAGATAAAATGTAAACAATAGTCAAACATTATTATTTAGAATTCTTACCTTTGCTAGTTTGTGAGGCAAATTAAAGACAATAATTATTCATTAATGTGAAGAGATAATAATTCATTCATTATGAAACATTTTAATGTTTGAACTGTATTGCAATGATTTCATGAAGTTTGTATATTAAATACTTACCAATAAGAATGGATAATGGCAATTGTACCAAATTTATATTAGTAAGCATGACACATATTTGAACTGAATGTTTAAATGTTTCTGTTTAGAAGCGGTCATTTTATAAAAAGTAAATGCGTACAGTAACCGCAGTTAAAACATTTGAATGAACGACACTACCTTATATAATTATGTAAATTAGTAGCACGTGCTTTGAGTAACTACTTAGGTTATTTTTCAAAGACACAATAGCATCCATATGTAAGATCAATTGGCGATTAATTGGACCTCTCCTAAGTACCATCAGCATGTTTATTCACGCCAATGTTGCCTCTGCTCATCTTTTAACATTACAAAATCTGATAATCCTAATAAGAATATGACAAAATACGCCACATTAGATTTACTCCGAAACATTCCAATACAACATTACAGTATTAAGCAAATTCATTTTATTTTAAAAGTTTTGGAACGTTCAGCAAATGTTCTGTAACAGGATTGGAAACATAAACAACCAAATACAAAATGGCTGATTCAAGTAAACATAGATCATGTAGATGAAAAGTAATATATTTAGTTTTAAATACTATTCAATCCCTATTACTATGTCTATCAATGCAGTCTATAAATGCAAGCAAGATTGTTTTGGTAATGAAAATATGTTTTAAATGATACAAGAAATGCAACGAAGGCAATTATATTTGAATTACTACATGCAAGACTTGTATCTATGCAATTTATTCTAGTAATTCAAAATATCTGGGTTTTTAGCTCAATATTATCTGATATACTTCAAACATGATGTTATCCATTGTTGTATATTATTATGTGTTAATGTAACACATTATCTTCTTATTTCAGATGCATTTCAGTCTGCATTGTGCGCATCAGAATTTAGTGAAAGAGGAAAGAAGGAAGTATCTGAGGGTGTTATTATTTTCTAATTCATATAAGCTGAAAGCATCTTAATACACGTTCCAAGCCAAAAAGGGAAAATAAAATTCAAGTATTATCTTTATTAAATTATGGAATCATTCTTATCACTTGGTCGTTTATTAACTTGGGATTACTTTAAATTTATTTCATTTACCCCTTTTTAAGTTTATTAGATAAAACAAACTGTTTTATAGTTAATGAAATTGTATACATGTAGGATTACTTGCATTTAAAATACCGTGAGGTATATAATACAGGGAATTTATTTGTATGATATTCATTTATATAACAACTAAATATTGCTATGTAGTTATATGTCAATCCCATCTTACTATTTGTTTGATTTATTCATGCAACTTTAATGAAAATCAAACAAGCCCATTGTGTGTATTTAAAAATACGTTTATCTAAAGCAGAATTTCAATGGTATTATATGTTATGGGTGGCAAAATAATTTGGAAACAAAGTGATTACTCGGACGCATTAATCACAACATAATTAACTGAAAACTGCAGACTCGGTTTGATTGAGTCTGTACATGAGGGATAATGAATAAGTGCAACATCCCTCACGCCCCGTCGCACCGGCTTGAGCGGTACTCAATTCTCAACACTTAATAGTGCTGGCATCAATGATCCCGAAGGACCAGACAAATATAACAACACTGAAGTGAAGTACGGGGCAAATTGTTACAGCTGCCACACAGCACTTGACATCCGCTGTTGTGAAGTATAAAAATCTGGAAACAAAGTGATCCCTCGGAAGCATTTTTCACAACAAAATTACATAAGAATTGCAGACTCGGCTTGATTGAATCTGTACATGAGGGATAACGAATAAGTGCAATATCGCTCACGCCCCCTTGCACTGGTTTGAGCGGTTCTCAATTCTCAACACTTAATAGTGCTGGCATCAATGATCCCGAAGGACCAGCAAAATATAACAACATAAAGTCAGTTGCGGACACATTTAATTCTAGGAATGTAAATTGTTACCAATGAACATTGTTATAACTTCTAGTCTAGACGGACGCTGTCGTATACATATTGTATCACTTGTACAACTTATGAGCATACTATAACGAGTCTGCTCCATCTGAAACTGCACAAACATGGACAGAAATGTCGAGAAAGGGGAAATTATGCGTGCCGTAATTAAGATAAATATCACTTTTTTAAAAGTTGTGGGCGAAGAAAATTGTTTTGCGACTTAAGCAAAACAAATGTTATACATGTTGCGTCTGAAAGAAATTTTATTGTTGAACTGCTGTTAAGGCTTGCACAACAAAATAGTCTTCCTCAAGAAAGTTTGAGGAATGCTTTTTTGACTTAAAACCAATAACTATAGTTAACAAAACGAAGACAACAATATTAAATTGGTTACTGTTCATACGCAGAAATTCGAAAATATCTAAATCTGCCAATGCATTTATATACTTGCAATGTTCTTTAAAAGGAGGTAACATCTGATTGGTTAATTTAAAACGGTAGACGGTTGGATGATTCGTGGATTTTTGTAGATTTTTTATTTGTTCTTAATGTTTTGTATGTATTCCAATAACTTTGTTAATTTTCAAATTAGAATCGATTGACCACCTGGCAATATCTAATACAAGAAACGGGAAAATATGCGTATTAAAAAGAAATTTTTAATTGATACTCATTGATACTCAAGTTACAGTTTATAATTTCGTATATAATTTGTCAACGTTTTGACAGAACTGTAACATGTGCAGTATTGATCATGAAAAGACATGATTTTCCTGTTTAGACCCTTAGGGACATCTTTTCTGCTTTTCAATTTTGTCTTTTGACGTCTTGTCTGTGATATGCAGACACAAAAATCTTTCAAAATGCCACTTTATTCAATTCTGTCCATCATTTTCTCGTTTAAGGCACACACATTCTTTTCCTTGGCGACAATACACCGCTTTTTCATGGAATGACACTACCATTTACATTGAAGTTCCATGATATAACCGCCCGTATGAACGCATTCTGCGGATGTTTCTAAATTTCAAAATTTCACAATGTTTCGTGTTTAAGTGGTTGAATTCTTCTTAGCCGGTGCTAGAGGCATTGGGCGGTGACTAACACTTTCAAGTACTCTGAACAGGCTCAATCGACCGAGCCTGCGACAGTTTCAATTTAGCCGTATCGAGCTTTCGTTAGGAATTCTGTTTTGTCTCTATATTGTTTTGACTAAAGACATGATCTGATAATCTGAAAATGAAACATGACGACACATTAGATTAACTCCGAAACCTCCCCTCCCTAAATTTTCTTTATATTTTTAAGCAAATACATTTCATTTAAAAAAAATGAAATGTTAAATAAATGATCTGTAACAGGATCGGACATATAAACAACCAATTACAAAATGTCTGTTTCAAGTAAACAAATATGAAAAGTTATGCATTCTGTCTAAAATTTATATTTTTCCTTTTATGTTGTCTATCAAAGCAGTCTATAAACACCGGCAACATGAAAATGACAGTTTTTGGAAATGGAAATACGTTTTAGATGATACCAGAAATGCAATTAAGTAATTATATTTGGATTACTACATGTACGACTTATATCTATGCAATAAATTCTAGCAATTAAATTTCAATCTGCGTTGTGGGCAAAAGAATTAAGTGAAAGAGGAAAGAAGAAAGTATCTGAGGGGGTTATTATTTTCCAAATCATATTATCTGGAAACATCTTAATGTACGTTTCTAGCCAAATAGGTAAATCAAAGTAAATTATTATCTTTATTAAATCATAAAATTATTTTTATCACTAAGTCTTGTTCGTCGCTTTTATGGACTTGAAATTACTTAAACTTTATTTTAGTTATATTTTGTATAAGATAAAACAAGTATTATATTTTATAAGGTCAAAAGAATTAGATGCATTTTGAATACGGTGAGATATAAAACACAAAACTGGCGATACAGTATATAAATAATATTCGAGGAAAGAAGAAAGTATCTGAGGGGGTTATTATTTTCCAAATCATATTATCTGGAAACATCTTAATGTACGTTTCTAGCCAAATAGGTAAATCAAAGTAAATTATTATCTTTATTAAATCATAAAATTATTTTTATCACTAAGTCTTGTTCTTAACATAAAACAACAACAACAACAAATCAAAAAACAAAACTGACTTTATTTCCAAAATAATTGACAATTTTATTTATGTAGTTGAAACATATATTTTGCTGGTGAAATAAATTCTATATAATGTACATGTTTGTATTTTATTTTTGTATTTTAAATACTTTTACGCTGATGTACACGTGTGTTATCAAAGCAGAATACTATTAAGATGAGAATTTATAGCAAGCAAACTGAATTCATTTATTAAATAATTTAATACTTCTCCCTACTTTCACTTTCAAATATCACATTTGTATGAGAACAAGCATAATGACGAAATAGGACAGGCAATAAAATCGTTCGGCCATTGTACTCATTAAATTTGGTTCGGCCATTGTACTCGTTTTTAAAAAGATGTACAACTTCGTTATGCAACTTTACAAAGGATGGAAATTGTTCATGACGGGCAAACTTCCAATTGTGCACAAGATGTTATTGTAAATTTTGCTCAAAATGCGTTTCTTTTACTGAAAACAACGTATTTTAGTACCTGTTTGGCCATTGTACTCATCACCCAAAACAACTTTTTTCGACTTTCAGGCCTAAATAGAGAGAGCTACAAAGATACCAAATAACAGAACAGTACGTGGTTTTTATACAGGCGTTCCGTGCGGCCTAGTTTTACATATAAATTTAACGTTAACTGTATGCTTACCTCAATTTCACAGCTTTTACCGAGCGCTTAGGCCGCCATTTTATGAGCCCATTGTACGATTCTGGTCACGTGATCATCCGCAGTGTAAATTGTTTGATCAACAACATTGGTATAAACTATGCAAAAATGACACAGCTACGGAATATAAGGTTTAACGATGTTCTCAAATATATTCACAGCACCTTTTAGGACTGGTGCTGTATTATTAAAAGTATGAAATCTAAATAAGAAATTAATTAGATTATTGATTTATTTATATACCTGTGTAATTGATCTCAGTGTTTTGACTTATATTGAAAAAAAGATGAAAAGAAAAGAAATAACAAAATAAAACATGAAAATAATTAATAAAAGGAAGACGAATAAAAATTAATTACTAAGTTAAAAGACAAGAGGACATAAGCAATCCTGTAAACTTATTTGTAAAAAGATAGATCACCAAAAGTCATACAGAACGAGGCTATATAACATAGTATACGCGTTTCCCAAAGCCACACCTTTTTTAGCTCACCTGAGCTTGCTCAGGGTGAGCTTTAAGGATCGGTGAATGTCCGTCGTCCGTCGGACGTCGTCCGTCCACAATTGCTTGTGAACACTCTAGTGGTCGCATTTTTGCCTCAATCATCATCAAACTTCGTCAGGATGCTTATCTAGTTGAAATCTCGGATGAGTTCGAACATGGCTCATCTCGGATGAAAAACTAGGTCACAAGAGCTAAAAATAGAAAAACCTTGTGAACACTCTAGAGGTCACATTTTTGATCCAATCATCATCAAACTTGGTCAGGATGTTTGCCTAGGTGATAGCTCGGATGAGTTCGAACATGGGTCATCTCGGATAAAAAAGTAGGTCACAGGAGCTATAAATGGAAAAACCTTGTGAACACTCTAGTGGTCACATTTTTGAACCAATCATCATCAAACTTGGTCAGAATGCTTGCCTAGTCAACTGCTTGGATGAGTTCGAACATGGGTTATCTCTGATGAAAAACTAGGTCACAGGAGCTAAAAATAGAAAAACCTTGTGAACACTCTAGTGGTCACATTTTTGACCCAATCATCATCAAACTTTGTCAGGATGCTTGTTTAGATAATAGCTCGGATGAGTTCGAATATGGGCATCTCGGATGAAAAAGTAGGTCACCGGAGCTAAAAATAGAAAAACCTTGTTAACACTCTAGCGGTCACATTTTTGCATCAATCATCATCAAACTTGGTCAGGATGCTTGTCTAGGTGATAGCTCGGATAAGTTCGAACATGGGTCATCTCGGATGAAAAAGTAGGTCATCGGAGCTAAAAATAGAAAAACCTTGTTAACACTCTAGCGGTCACATTTTTGCATCAGTCATCATCAAACTTGGTCAAGATGTTTGTCTAGGTGATAGCTCGGATGAGTTTGAACATGGGTCAACTCGGATGAAAAAGTAGGTCACCGGAGCTAAAAATAGAAAAACCTTGTTAACACTCTAGCGGTCACATTTTTGCAACAATCATCATCAAACTTGATCAAGATGCTTGTCTAGGTGATAGCTCGGATGAGTTCGAATAATATGGGTCAATTCGGATGAAAAACTAGGTCACAGGAGCTAAAAATAGAAAAACCTTGTTAACACTCTAGTGGTCACAATTTTGACTCAATTGTCATCAAACTTGGTCAGGAAACTTGTCTAGGTCATTGCTGGGAATAAATCGAACAAGGGACATCTCGGATGAAAAACTAGGTAACAGGAGCTAAACATAGAAAAATCTTGTTAACACTCTAGTGGCTACTGTTGTGATCCAAATATTCTGTTAATTGGTCTGAAAGTTTGTTTTGATGATTTCTTAGTCAAGATCGAACATGGGTCATCTTGGATGAAAAACTAGGTCACACCGCCCAAATATGGAAGCCTTGTTAACATTCTAGTGGTCACATTTTCGACTCAATTATCATCAAACTTGGTCAGGATGCTTGTCTAGGTAATTGCTTGGATGAGTTCGAAATCGCATGTGAAACTAGGTCACCGGAGCTAAAAATAGAAAAATCTTGTTAACACACTAGTTGCTACTGTTTTGATCCAAGTATCCTGGAAATTGGTCTGAAAGTTTGTTTTGATGATTTTTAGGTCAAGTTTGAATATGTGTCACCTGGGTAAAAAACTAGGTCGCACTGCTCAAATATGGATAATCCTTGTTAACACTGTAGTGGTCACATTTTTGACTCACCTGTCATGAGACTTGGTCAGAATGCTTGTCTAGGTAATTGTTTGGATGAGTTTTATAAGTCAGGTGAGCGATCTAGGGCAATCATGGCCCTCTTGTTTAATATATTCATTGTTTTATACAAATACGTATACACATAACTTATGGAGTGTGCCAGTACCATCAGCTTACTTAACACGAACTGCCTGTCATTTTTTCTTTCTTTCAATTAAGCAATGGACAATTAAGATTTAGAGCAATGAGTAGATATGGTACTTCTGGATAATTTCGAAGAAAGCCTGTATTTTAATAAATATTAAATAAGACATTACCAAAAACTCATTCAACGTTTAATGGTATATAAACTTTACAGGATGCCCGCTATTTTTGTCATGCCTTTGTCCTAACATTTTATTCTTCACTATTTTATATCTTAAACAATACAACAAACTGCAGCAATTGTATTTTTAATTATTTAACAGACGCTGAATTATTTCACAATATCATTTTCAAAGTGTCCTCCGGATTGCAAATTTATCAACACTACTAGGTATGAACAAGTCAGTATGGTATTGACATAAAAAAGGATTTAATCTTATTCAAATGAATGATGTTAAAGGAGTCAAAATAGTCAATGAAAGTATCATTTAAAAAGTTTGATGCTTACTTTACACTTTGCAGTACTGTTAAAACATTTACTACGCAATAGTTTATATATGTAAATTATCAAGTTTTCTTTAACAACAAAGAAACATGTGTTTGGTTAGAAGAGCAGATCGTATATTTTGAAAAAATGTTATTTAATTTTCATGTTTTGAATGAATTCCAATAACTTTGTTCAATTTCAAATTAAAATTGATTAACCACCTGACGATCTGGAATCTAAGAAACTGAAAATGTTGTATGTGTTAAAAAAGAAATTTTAATTTCGCATTTATCATGATAGAAACGTATCAGTTTATAATTTCCTATATAATTTGCAATAACGTTTTTGACGGGACTGTAATGTCTGTAGTTCTGAACATGCAAACAAAACATGCTTTGTTTGTAATAGAGATTCGTGGTATTATTACACATAAATGCGAAGGAAAAAAATGACACCAAGAGGTGTCACTTTCAAGATAGATACATCCCGTTTCAACAACAAGACAAACGATAAATAAGATGCAAATAAAAATTAAAAAAGGATTATTATAAGAGGCGGCATTGCCCATTGGTTAACGCGTCAGGCTAGAAATCTAAGGAACAGGTGGAAACACCACCAGGGTTAAACCGTTGTTTTCTTGCGGAAAAACTATTCGCCCATTTATCTTGTAGACTCGGATTCATAACTGTTTCGATAAGCGTGCATTTGGTTGCCTCTACATTGAGCATTCAAATGCAAGAATACAGCTACTTGTATATTAACTGATAAAATTTACAACTCGATTTGAAACTCGTCTGTCGCCGTTAAGGTGCAGTAATGTGTGTAAAAGTTATATAGTGAGATTATGCTCATTCTTTCATTGTCAAAATGAGCTGAATTGATAATATATTGACTGATGAAATGGTAACTGACCATCAGCTGATATTGGAAAAATGTTTAGGATTAAGTACAAATATGCCTATAAGACTGCCAACATTATTAAATTGAAAGGAATTATATGGTAGAATATCAATATATTTGGACTGTTATATATCCTTGGATGGGCATAATGCATAATTTGAAATAGAAACCTATATTAAATGTTTTGATACATTGAAAGTCTCAGCTACAAAAGATGTTTAATCAACTTCAGATATAAAAACCTTTCAAAAAGTTAAGCTAACAAAAATAAAACTTTAAGAGAAACAAGATTCTGCACAGAAAAACAAAGAAAAGAACAAAAAGGCCGATACAGATTTAATCTATATGCATAGCATTTTTTAAACAGGCAAGAACTTTTATGAAAATTAATAATATATTAACTGTCTCGTTGTGAGGTCTAATATGCGTATATCATGTATCTGTCTAGCATTTTCAAATATTTAATAAACAAAATGTAAAATAATCTTGTAAGGTGATTCAGATGTATTCTGTGATTAATGACCATCAATTTTACTGTTCTCCTGATAGTTTATATGAAGTCGATGAATTTAAAGTGAAATACAATATGGCATTGCGAAAATAAATCTATAAACAGTTAGTACATCTTTTATTTATAAATGAAAATATATTCCACACTTGCTCATGTGATACTGTCGATGCTTATGTTACAATATATAATGGTTTGATATAAAAGTAAAGCTAGACTTTATAAAGCAGACTCCATAACATTCATAACCACCTTCATAATTTCAAGACCTCAACAGTATGTTTTATTATCATTGATCCCGGTTTGAATTTCCTTACATGGCTTTCTTGTTTGGGCAAACGCATTATTTTACTTGAGGATTTTAGAATCACAGGTACGTGTCGCATTGAAGGTTCAATGATTAACGCTGTATGAATTAAACATTGTGAATAATTGGAATAATACAAACAATTACTGCTCTATTTAGCTTTTATTTTACAGAATCTATTTCGTTTCAAGCCGTGTTTGTCTAAAAACTGACAACCTGAACCGAAAGTTTAAATAGGGCGGGAATGAAAATATCTCAAACTCTGGCTAGATTATGCATTTTAGGAGCACATTATTACCACCGGGGGCCATTCGAGGGCCATGCACCGCTCGTACAAAGTAGATAACTCAGTGTTTTGATAACCTTTTTTATTTATAATTTTCATACATATATTTCCACATTGGTACGTGAATTATCATTTCAAACCGGGCAGACGATCGGTATGGGTAGACATGCGATGTATATTTAGTTTTATTTATTCTAATTATTGAATTGCAAAGATAGGGAAAACAAAGGTTTACGTATTAAGATATAATAGTGACTGGCTTAGAAAGAAAGTAGTACGTATGTGTATACTTATATACTCTTATAATTCATACAACTATATCTATGTAATTATCATATCACTAGCACCTAATATCAGGGTATGTTAAGATATAAACCATAATATCATTAACATCTTTCAAATTATCTTTACTTCTGGGGAACTAAATTAAATGTATTTCGCTGACAGGCGGACATGAGATAAGAAAGACCACACATGTAATGTACACGTGCATAAATGAAATCGGGTAGCAAGCAACAAAAATAGTATTTACATGGAAGCATTGATACATAACAAAGCATGCCTTTTGCTTTGCTTTGGCAAAGGTATTTTTGTTAAAATCACTTAATTGTTTACATTGCTTTCAAATGAACATTTATCAATACCCCCACAACCGAGTTTGTGCAAGGCCATTTAGGACTGGCAAACGATCAAATTATGAACACAAAACTCTCAGGTTTTGAAGATAATGACGATAGTTCTAGTAAGACAAACTGTTGCTTTTTTCACGAATACATTTTTTATTTGAATAACAGATATCAATTAATTTATGAAAATGATTTACTCTCATTGTTGTGTCTTGATACCTGTGTACTTTTTTATATCTTCAAATCTAGACGGACGCCGTCGTGTACATATTGTATCACTTGTAAAACATATGATCCGTACTATAACGAGTGCACAAAACATGGATTGAAATGTCTAAAAAGGGAAATTATGCGTGCGTAATTAAGATAAATATCACATGTTGTTGGCGAAGAAAATTGATTCGCGACTTAAGCAAACACAATTTTATGATTGATGTGTCGGAACAAAATTATTGTTATACTGGTGTTAAGGCTTCAACATAAAATGTTTAAAAGAAGAAAATTTCAGGAATGTTTTTGACTTAAAATCAATATTGTTAAGTTGAACTCTCCAACAGGATTATTATAAAGAATAAGTTTGCATACGTTATCTTGCATATCATATTTCAAATATTACAAATCAGAAGAAAGATAAGTTCATAAGTTCATCTATTATTGTAACTGAACTCTTAATTCCGATATGATGATTCATTCTCGAACTGAAAAAAATTGCTGCTGTTTTCAATTTACTTTTTTTGCCGCAGCGTCCAAATTCGTAAGCTTCGAGAGTCTCAATTTATCGACTACGAGCGCATCATTCAGAACGAAGCTATATAAAATGATATTACAATGCACTTTCCATGACATCTTTTCCTGCCCTACTCATTGCTTTTAAATTACAAAAATACGTATACATTTCTTATTGAAGTTGCCAATACCAGCAGCTTAATCAATAGGCACAGTATGTCATTTATATTTCTGTATCAAATTGTCAGTGGACAATTACGATTTTTGGTAGTGTAGATATGTATTGTAGATATGGTACTGTTGGACATTTCGTAGAAAGGCACTACTTAAATGAATATTAAGACATTAACGAAAACAAAAAATTCGTTCATCGCCGTACCCACATAGTGCCAGCTGCGATTTGTGATGCCTTTGTCCTTATTAAAATTTTTTCATGATTTTATATCTACATCTCAAATAACCATAAGTTTATACTACCCCTCACTTTTTTCGTAATGTTAATTTCCCATTGGCCCCTGGGAGTTATTCTTACTGTTAATGCAAGTGTACCACGTGACCAAGAAATTTATACTGTTACAGGGGTAACAGTACTTTTTAACAGTACAGTATAAAATCTGGTCACGTGGTCTATTTTCAAAATAACAGGAAATAAAATGGCCGCCACTTTTCTCTCTATTTATTGTTATTTTCGAGGTTAACCACAATAGGGCATCACCAGAGTTACTATAAACACCCATAAAATTTAGTTGCTTGCACCGTGGAGTGCTTTTCACGTATAAAATATCTTTTTTTGTATAGTCGAAAAGTAAAAAATCCGTTTTCACCTGAAGTAATTGCAATGTGAATATATATGAGTCAAACTGGAACATGAGTAAGGATTATTTAACAATTTTAATCAGTGAAACAGTACAGATATGCTGGACATACAAAGAATATCACCGTTATTTTGAAAATACATATGTGAAAACATGCGAAATACAGAAGGATCTGATTTCACTGATCATAACCGTATAAATGAGTTTGTGTTTAGTTTTCTAAATAAAACACAGCTTATGGTATGTTTATGACTGGTAGATATCATCACTTGCTTAAAGAATAAACAAAAATATTTTTCAAGTAGGCCTACGGTATACACCTCTTGGTTTAATTTTGTAACGGTTAGATTTAATTGACATATATTCAAATCATCACAGTATTTGTTCGGGGTAATAAAATAAATAACACATGGGTTTGTGGGTAACAGTAAAAATATCATCCCGAGAAAAACACTGTTACCCGAGGCTTAAGTGTAAATATCATCCAGATATAGCTACATGTACAATTTTAACAAAATTTAAACAGAAACACATTTTTCTAAATACAAACAGATATTGACAAAGTATAACGTGTCTGCAGATTTCAAAGCGGCCCAGAACTTTTATGAAAATTAATACACTAACACTAGCTGTGTGGTGTGATAGACGCAGACTCTCGTAATTTTGTCTAACATTTTCAAATATTTAATAAACAAAACGTAAAACAATCGTGTAAGATGATTCAGATATATTCTGTGATTAATGACCAACAATTTACTGTTTTCCTGATAGTTTATATGAATTCGGCACATGTTTATTATTTTGCTAGTGTTTGATAGAGACAAGTGATATGCATATTCAACATGGTATTGCGATGATAATGTAAACTATTTTATATTCATATTTATAAACGTAGATATTTATTTATATGACATATGTTGTACATTTTATACTTTGCGATAATGGTTTAATATTAAAGTAAAGTAAAACTTCCAAAATTAGGCTTCATAACTTCTTAACCTATTTCGAAATTCCATTTTATTTAGCGTAGCCCACTTATTCTAGTTTAGGGCAAAGGCAAACACACGACATGCTTTTATTTGCACGTTCATGCCACATTGAAGGTTCCTCGATAACCGCCGTATAAACACATGTGCAGATGATTCAAAATTGCGCCATTTTTCATGTGCGTGTACAGTAGTTTGTAATAAAGTTTGAATGAATAAAAATGGATTGTTTAAATGCTTAAACTGTGTCTGCTTATTCCGTGTAAAACACATTTTATGAGAGATTGAGACCATGAAGTACCTCGATTCGAGTGCCATGCCCCGCTCGTACAAACCAACAATGTCATGCTTTTTCTGACCCATTATTTATAAGCTATAATATTCGTTGCAAAAATATCTATGTACATTGTAACATTATGTATTATTATAAACTGGGCATGATCAATCTTGACATATATCTTGTTTCCTTATTTCTCTTTTGTTTTGTTTTAGGTATCGCAAAATAAAGTAAAACAATATATTACGATAAAACGTGTCTTAATTCAAAAACAAATAAACCGAAGAGGCATTCTTAAATGCCCCCTCTTATTGAGACATGTTTGTAATATTAATAATAACACAACCACCATACATCTTTCAACAGAACTTAAGCCCCGAAGAGCTCAATGAAATGTTTTTGTTTGACAGGCGGACATGAGATAAGAAAGACCACACGTGTAATGAACATGTGAATAAATGCTATCGGATTGCGGTGAAAACAATATTTACATGTTTGAGTGCATCTGGTTTTGCTCTTGAAAAATAGTGTGTGTGTGTGTAAATCTTTCAATTGATTATATAGCTTTTGTTCAAATGAACACTAACCCATACTGCGGAGTTTGTGCACGATCATTAAAAATTGGCAAATGATCACACTATGAAAACAACAAAACTGCCAGTATTTGAAGATATTGAAATTAATAAGAACAAGTGTTTTTTTTTAATATATTTTTTCTTGTTTTTTATTTCTCTATCATGAATGCTATCTTCAAACTTATATCAATTAACTTAATCAAAATGAAAACTCTTATTTTATAATAAAAAAGGAGCTGCAATACTCGTGTAAATGATACTGTTTCTATAATGATTTATAAGTTTCTTGCAAACAATTAAAAACCATTTGACGAAAAGGACCTGTAATAATCATAAACATGTAAATCATGTTAATAATACAATATGAAAATAGCTGCCGTAATATATAACATTTTATTTGTATGCATCGCATATTTTTTGATAGAAATGACATAACTTAATTATATACTAAGTGTGTTTTACTTTAAATCTATTGCTCAAATTAAGTTGGAAAATATCTCACGCTTATGCATGTTTCATATGAGTTTATATTAACATTAAATAGATATTAAAGCATAAAATAGTTATTATATCATTATCACAGTGCCTGGCCCATGTGACGCTTTTGTGATCTGCGTCGGACAGAAAACCAATACAAACGAAGGATCAGGTTTTTTTTATTTTAATATGATCCCAGATCTATTATAATAATTATAGATTATAATGACATCTAACTAAACTATAGAAAATACTAGTCTAAGCCAGGAAACAAAAAAAAACATTTGTGTCAATTCTATTTGACATATTTATCATATAACGACTATCCTAGGTCTTATTATCATTTGAAATATTTATAAATCTTGATATATCTATTTCAAAACAGAAAGATCGTTATACCGAGAAAAAAAAAGTTTAATTGTAATGAGAGATAAATAATAATAAAAACCCATGTAAATGAGGAACGATACAATATCATATATGTATAAAAAATATTGAACATTATTAAATTTTAATAATTGATGGAAATCAATATAAATTATTACATGTACAAAAATTCAGCAATATTTTGACCTGAAGTAATGCAATCTTATTTGCAACCGAAACAATGAAACTAAAACAAAGTAACTCTATGAAAATTGAAGCATTGGTTTGCTTGAGTCTGTTCGTGAGATATTATGTAATAGCACAGTATATCTTATTCATAAGCGCAATTCTATTTGCATCAATAAATATACTTGACTAAATAATCCAGAACCATCAGCAAAATGTATCTTAAAATCAAGGTGGTTTCAAACAAACATTAGTGTCCAGCTTTATTTGTCATCCAATGAAAACGCTGTATTTCTTAAAAATTATGTGTGTTAATTTTCATAGAAGAAAAAAAGTCGATACTATATTGAAATCCGTTCATAGTCGCCTTCTATTTTTCATAGTGCTTCATAGTACCGCGTAGTGACGTAATCAAGGGCCAAATAAAGCTTGACACTAAATATGTTAGTGTTCATCCTTAGCTGTACTACAGAAATTAGAAACATTCTCCTGTCGCTATCGCTCCCGTCGAAGTTTCTAATTTCTGTAGAACAGCACAGATGAACACTAACATATACTTAGACTCGACATATCAAATTTAAAGTAAAACTCAAGTACAGATTCCTTCAATCCGTGTGCCAAAACAGGTGGGAGACATCACAAGTTCTTCACTACTTTTCCATGATACATGCGTAATGAAATGATTTCTAAAACGCTGAAGGATTGTTTGTGGGAGTCTAGATCGCCAGGTGGCTTTCATGTTTTTACATAAACAAAAGATTTGAACTCCTGAACTGATTAAAATAAGATATACAATATGTTCGAAAATGATTCCAACATTCTAAAATAATGATCAATTTTATTATTTAGATAGATTAAATCTGTCTTTTTAGTATGTTCGTTGATTTATTGTAATTATGTTGTGTTACATATTTCTTAAATTAAATCGTATATCAAATGCTCTCTTGTAAAAAACGTGTTTCTATGTTTTCAAATTTTAATTTATTTATACTGTCCATGTTGAGTCTATATAATTGTATCTAATAAAGTTTAGTCAGGTCAAAGTCAGATATTTTATTGGCAGATTATTTGCATGTTATTCAACATTGACGTAGGAACGATATACCGGTGGTCATTGGCTCAATCAGGCCCTCAGTGCAAATAATTGTTAATGGTGAGTTGTAATTGTGAATTAAGAATCGTGGCGGTTGGGGCTCCTGCTATTATTACATAAATTTGACATGAATGTTTCCGCTTACCACATTTTATCCGTATGAATAAAGTCAATTTAACAAAGTGCATTTCATAACAAATAAATAACACGCATGTCATAACGATATCTCATAAGATTATCATTTTAAAAAAAAATGATATTAAGATATTCCGTGATCGATTGGTTAACGTCGCTGACTTAAAACAGCTTGTTCCTAACCGGTGTAGATTCGAATGCCGACATGTATGCCGAATGCGACATGGAGTTTTTCTGGTGAGGAAGGTATCCAGCTTGCTTATGGAAGGTGGGCGGTTCTACCCAGGTGCCCACTTCTGATTAAAAGAATGTTTAAAACATCTTCCTCCATGTGAAAAGTAAGACTGGAAGCACTCCATATTAATTTAACAGTGTCGATTTGACTCAAAACACAATCAAACTGATCAAGAAAGAAGTAAGTGAATAGATCGGATCAACCTAGTGATATATGATATTAAACAAAGCTCCAATTTCAAATATTAAGGGTGCTAGGTACATATCTCAAGTTTAGAGTTATAAGAAGATGTAGACAAGCAAATATAAAAAAACGTCAGCAAAGAATTCGATAAAGTGAAATGTTGTAACACCGACATTAAAATCGGATGGACAATTATTCAATACTTTCAAGGAACACATATTGGTAAAACTAAGCACGCGTATATGTTCATTTTTAGTTTCAATGCTTTGAATGTTTCTTATATGAATATCGTGTGTTCTTCTCATGCCAATATCAAATATATGGCAAAACAAAAATGAAAATACTTCCTGGTTTTATATGTTCACATGTGATAAAATACCAATATAATTTTTATATTCATGCATGACTATCCTCCGGAAAATTGAATTGATAATACTTTAACCTCAGAATCTGATATTCGAAATATTACGTCAATCTATTGTGTCATAATTATGTAAACAACATTAAACTCAACATTAATTTCTATTTTGTTTTTAGACAGCTCTCATGTTGAGATACTAAATGAACACGTTAACAATATAAGTATAAATTATTCGTTAATAAAACGCAAAAAAAAAATCAACAAAAGCATTGTTCACGCCATGATTTTATTTAAATTCGGCACTGAATCTAGTATATAGCTAACAAAGTACAATGAACTCCATTTATAACGATATCGCGAATAACTACATGTACATACCGTTTATAACGATGCTGTTGCCGTTGTCCCGACTCTTGTTTTAAATTGTTTGCCCTTAGATATAAAGATATCCGGATATAACGAAAAACAAAATCCATAAAGAAAGCCAAACACGGCAAAATTGAAAATGTTGAGTTCATGGACGGTTTATGGAAATTGCAAGTTACCGTCCATCCCCCCCCCCCCCCCAACCCGCGGCTTCATTTTAACATGAAATTTTTTAATTTGGAATTAATCCGACTGTTCGCTCTATATCGTTTTAAGTGATGGTGGTTGCATTATGATACACAAAACTAAATGAAACGTACAACTTGATGAGGCTGAATTCGGTAGTTTCTTAAGAAGGTTCAGTTTTTCAAATTTTAATGGATAAAACATATCGTAAATATGTGGATCAGAACCATTAAAATATTTACTTCATGTAAATTACTTTATTTTACAAGACATAAATAACAACAGTGGCTATT
Source organism: Ruditapes philippinarum (assembly GCF_026571515.1). Taxonomy (NCBI): domain Eukaryota; kingdom Metazoa; phylum Mollusca; class Bivalvia; order Venerida; family Veneridae; genus Ruditapes; species Ruditapes philippinarum. Next base: position 56,792 of record NW_026857363.1, read on the forward strand.
TAATAATTATAAAATGAGTGCTTTTGTCTGACATTGTTTAAGGCATTTGATGTATACCATTACCGGTAAAATATGTCAATATTATTGATAAGATGCGTCCAATATGAAATTAGTTGTTTTTATGATCTTTAGAAATAACACTGTTTTTATAAAAAATAACGGTCACATTGCGAAGTGGTATTGCAATATACAGTTACAGTATCGAATATAGCGTGCATTCCTCCATGTCTCTTAACAACAATAACAACAACAACCGTGAAGATTTGTAAAAACTCGATGTGAAACACTTTAAATATACTTATTATAGCCTACGTGTGTGGAACTTTTCTCTATGATTGTTCACTGGAATTTAAAATAAGATAAAACTGTCTTCAGTTCAAAACCCATCTCAGCTGTGAAAGAGAGCAATACAATTATTTGCAGGTTGCAAAGACTGCTTCTCGTTTTAAATTATTGTGTTTAATTGTATTTGTAATAAAGATACGATAATAACAAATTGCCATTGGTATTCTATTAAGCAAATGACTTGTATAAAAGGTAATAGGTTGCAAAGTCATGTTTTTATAAGAGCAGACAAATGAAGGTCTGTTTTCAAGCTTCAAATGTAATAAGGGCGAGTTGTGTTTGTACACTTTTATAACCAGTATTGTATGATAAACTATGTCAGCTAACAATCGACATCAATATCACAATTAAATCACTGGAATTGCTTATCGATCCCGTTGTGTCTCGATGTGTCAAAACAATTATATCTCTTTGCAGGTCATATATTTATATTGAATAACAAACGTGTTTATAATTATTCTGGGAATTAAACTCTTTTGATCTTATGTTTGCTTTTATGCTTATTCTAATGTGTTAATGTTGTCTAACAATAAAGTAATAACAAGGAACATTTGATGAGATCAACCATTTACTCTGATCGTTTCGAATGGTAAAAGCTAAGACAAGCACTATAACTCTGCACGTCATGCTATGTTCCATGAAGTTTTATCTCTATACAAGCTTTTCGAATATTCTGTTGTATGGCTTTTAATGAATTCGCAAAGCATACACAATAAGTATCTGACAGAAAACGTTAGTCATATTATATGAACATATATAGTAATGCAAACGAATTTATCAAATTTTGATTGGATTAAACACGTTTTTTATAGTGCCGTTTATATAGTGAAGAACCAAAGCGCGCACAGAAAACAATGTATTTCTACATTTTCGACTGTCAACTATGTACGTGCATAATAGTAATTGTCTGTATGGCATATTTCTCAAATCAAATGTTGTTATTTTAAAATATGAGTAAACGTTACATCGCTGTGATGACTTAATACCTGCATAACTTTTTATTGATGCCGTTGATCGGCTAACCTAATGTTATTCGTATAACGTGTTTCTTTATGCGCGCTTCTTAGAGAGAGAAAAAAACAATCATAAAGTGTTTGTGTTTTCCAATGTCTAGTCGTCAATGTTCGTTATTATACAAGTTGCTAACGGCTAGCACCTTGGATCATATTTTTTCTCATCTAGGCCTTTATTCCAGTCAGCAACTTGTATTACTAACAGTATAAACGGTTGTTCCCAACACAATGCATTTTTTAGCAGCTTAGACTATCAAAGCGGAAAAACGTTTGTGCTGGGCAATACAAAATGTAAAATTTATCAATAGTAAGTATTATATAAGAAATATCCCTTTCGACGATATTTGCTTAAATTTGTGTTATCCGATGTATTTTGTTTGCCCACCAAAAAGGCCATTTCTTTCCAGAGGCAATCGTCACTGACCTCTAAGTCTAGTTCGTTGCGGATGAGTTCATTTGAAATAGTTGTTGCATTTAAATAATGATCATGGCTCTGATCTAGAGATATTATCTAAAAAATAACCCATTAACCCATCTTTCTTTAATATAAATAATGAATACATATGTAAAGTTTTTTTTCAAGCAAAAAATCATTTGTTTTGGTTTCTTCTTCACTTATTTCATTGAAAGCTTAATGTAATGTGTGGCAATCTGCACTAGCAAAAACAACTTGGTTTTGTTGTCACACATAACGGCTAAATTTTCTTATATAAGACCTTCTAATTATCACACAAAATACCATTTGTCTCGAATCCTTCATTATCTACTGAGTTGACCATCTTCTTTTGGCATATTCAAACGTTTAGAGTTTTAAATTGACGCCAAAGGAAGTCACTTGACGCTGGCTTAAGATGCAAGGTGGTCAATGCTTTGTAAGGGTTCGATTGTGTACTACATACTGTTTAGCTCATAGTCATCGCGTTTATTGTTTTATTACATTTGCTCATTTGTATTAAATATTCCATTAAGTTAAGATTGTTTTCGACGACATCCTGGATTTATTTAATCAAAATGAATTATGTATTTAATTTCGATTTGAAAGAAATAATTAACTTGTAAAACACCATAATGATATTCCGAGATAAGAATTATAGTGCGATTAAAACACTGCAAATCGGAATCTCATTAAGTGTAAACTGATCTGCTAATATAATGAGTGCTATATAATATAAGTCTTTACAATATGGATAACAGTTATTTGAAACACATATATTAACCCATTGATTGCCAATCGCACGGTTTCATTATCATATCAATTGTTATCTATTCTATATCTGTTTTAAATAACCGATTTGTCGCTGCAGATATATTAAGTATATGAACAAAATAATCATCATACATGTATGCATGCAAAACCCGGTAACCGTTCTGTACAAGTTATTGGTTGGTGAAGAGAGGAGGGCTTGACTGACCCACTTAAAGATCATTGATAAGATGCTCTAGACATACATGATACAACTCGTCACTACATGTGTATATTATGATGAAGATACTATTTAGAGAACATAAAAATGTAAACAACGGTTGCCAACAACAGTAAATTAAAATTTGTAAAGAATCAAACTGAGACTTCAAAGTGCTTTGAACATTGTGGAAATTTAAAGGAATGCTTATATGCTAGTTGAAAGATACATTTGAAAATTGCCTCGTTCCTTGTCTTCATTGTTGACCGGAATATACCTTTCAGATTTATAGAACCCGTAATTGTTATCTATTTTACTTTTATCTCTTGTTATTTCATAGTAATTTACGCGGGGCATCCGAAGTTTCCTCAACCAGTAAAATTTGAATAAAAAACGGAATCCCCCAGAACGATAAAATTGAAAATGTTCGAGGCTCGTTTGATTGAACCTGTCCATGGATTGTAGTGTTAGTTGCAATATACCGACAACGCTTAAGATTCAACAATACACAAAAATATTGAAATATTGACTTTAGAAACATTTGCAAATGCATTCTTACGGCGGTTATCGTGGAACCTACTATGTAACATTTTCGTGCCATTCCCTGAAAGTCACCACATGACCATTACTGTTTTGATGCGACGTAAAACCCAATACAAAAAAAAAACATTTTACTGCTTATTATGAGAATTGTTCCACAATTAATCACATCATTCATTATCTTGTATAAAGGTACCTGATACGGTCTTATCTAAAAAAAATGTTTAAACATTGTATCTTACCATTGTGTCAATCAAAATAAAACGCATTACCCATTCTGATATTAAATTAAATCTCGGCGGACAATTAGCGAAATCCAATTACATTTAATGGAATATTTAATAGAATAGAATGAATAGGAGTGATTGAGATGAAAATCAGACAAATTTAAGTCATACTTCATGTTGTAATCAGATTTCACGTTATGTATCAGTCTCTTGGTGGAAGTTTTTGATTATAATTATCTTTCAGTTAAACATTACCGTAAAGAGGTTGTAACATTCTTCAGATTTCAAGTTCATTGTTTACTGTGCGAGTTATTTTATACTCATTGAAAACCCCTATTTTATAATATTCTTAATATAACAGAAGAGTAAGCGATTGCAGGCGAAACAGAAAATGTCCTGATATCAAGTTTTCAGAGGTTTGTTTTTTTATTGTAGGTTAGCCAGTGGTTTGAAAATTTGTAATTTCTGAGATAGTCGAATTATCTTATCTTATTTAAACGCATTTTGTACCAAATAAGTGAAAGGAAAGTATTCTTCCATCAAAGAAAAGTGTCGCAATAGTATATTAAGCGTTACATGTTCCGATACAATCTGTTTTTTTTCATAAGCTTTATATAACAATCATTATTTCAGTTATACAACTGTTACTTCTGCCCACAAAGTTGAACTACTTTAGAAATAAATGGACATAGATTGGATTCCCGGTTAATTGGGCAATACATGGACGTGAAATTTATTAATCATTTATGTAGGAACTTAAAATGTTCTGATATTCTTAAATATTGATGAGTTGTATTTGCACTGTCATATAGACGGCCATCAATTAAAAGTCTGGCAAAATATATAATGACTCGGCTTACGAAGGTCAAGAAAGGGTAATTGTAAAGCGTCTGCGCAAATAAAGATGAGAGGCATGTTATTAAGCTGATTAATAGAGAGTGTTTTACCCTTGGTAACATTATGATAAACAGCTTAGAAGCATGATTCTTCAAATAACGTACCACCCTTCAGCAGGCAATCTTTCTTCAGGTACACAAAAAATGTAGTACATCTTTAATCTATTTAAATAATATCATCAAATGAAGGTATTGCATCAAACTGTTAACATTATGCTTATTAATTGAAGGTGTTTTTTTTTCTTAACACAATTAATTAAGCATTAAACACAAAGAAAGTACATGAAAATTGAAGACTCGGTTTAATTAAGTCTGTACATGAGGGATAATGAAAACGATAACAAATGACCAGAAAAGTCAACAGCACTGGGTCGGTTTTAAAAAGAAAGAGCATATATCGTACATGATAATAAATTGTATATGCAATTGAGGGATGTCGTCTTAGATAAAAAATAATATATACTCAGAAGTATAAACAACTTGATTTAAGTGCGATTCTTATGTCGATTTGAGTTAGAGGCGTTGAAAAAAATCCTCTTTTTTTTTTTGGTTATTTTACACACTGAAATAAATTATTCTGGAGAAAATAAAGTGAGCAAACGAAAGTCTGCACAATTAATTGGTCCAGATTTTTATCTATGGTTTTTAAATCTCGCTTTCAATCAGTTTAGCGGGCAGCATCTAATCATATATAAACCCAAGTTAACATATTACTTAATCCTTTCGATACTTCTCACAAAAGTAACAAGGTGATTAAAGCGTCAGTTTTGTGTCATGATCGAAACAATTGTTTTCATTAATAAAGAATTAAAATGTGCAAATGTATACAAGAAGCAACACAATCGAAAAATAATCATTTGCTTTCATTTAGGATATTAGCTTATCTCTCGGGTGTAACATTAAAGTGACATGATTGTCATAAATAAGATGTAATTCAAACATTAAAAATGTAAATAAAAATGGATAGGGTATCTGATAGAACATAGAAATAAAGTATTACTATATCTGTTCTTATATATATTGTTGTCCAGTGGAACGTAAATGTAAGTAAAGTGCTTGATAAACATGCACATTTAATATGCAATTAACTACAACAATAAACAGTTAAACTCAACCATGACTATGAACAGATACATAATTATGCTGCTTGACCTAAAGTCGGGGAAAATGTACCAGAATCCTTTGTTAAAGTCAACGCTATCAGGGATTTTTTTCTTTTTTCTTTTTTTTGCGGGGGGGAGGGGTATTGTTGTTGCAATTTTCTTGTGTCCATATTGATTGCTATATTTCCCTTCACTACGGACCATCATAAACCATAAATAAACTGTCTGGACAAATATATGTATATTAATTACTGTGTTTTCAAAGGTCAGATTAGGATAATAGCCAAGCGTCTGTACAAATAAAGATAAGTGACAAGTACAATTATAGAGTATTTACAATAACTGTTTATATTAAGTATGAGTCAAATGAATTTACATTTGCAAATTTGTAATTTATATATAGATATCAAGACTTTATTTATAGTAAAAATGTTTGACTATCGTGCAAATGCTTCCTGAGATAACGGTATGCAATACAGGTTAAAGTGTCTGCTACCTGTCATTCATTAATTCGCTTTAATTCGAAACAAAATACAAGATACCTGAGTGTATGCACACTATGATAGCTCAAAAGACCATTAATACTTAAAAATATTTGTTTCTCTCCATATTGAAAGCTTTATTCTTTAAAAACGTTACTCATTAAACATGTTAAACATGTCGCTGTTTCATCTTTTATCGTCTTTATTTTAATTTAGTATTTTGTAAGGAAGTCAGAAAGTTTTTTATTCTTTGTTTACATGTTCTACCGTTATCATTTATCGTTACTATTTCTCATTCAACGTTATTTCTTTAGGTAACACTCATCTTACATGTTCTAAATCTATAATGATAACAACATTAAAAATCACTCGTTTGACCGCAATTTGAAGTAACATTCAAAGCGACAAACAAAACCGTTCGAGCGTATTTTTATAAGCTGGGTCCTAAGAAACTCTTTGTTCAGGAATAATGTCAGTGAAAGTTGTTTTACGATTTGCGTTGCTGACGGATTACCATTCAGTAACCTCCTAGACACAATTATATTAGATTATAGAAAATCGGACAGCTTAATGGTGTTTCATTACCTTTGCAGCTAATATACTTTTGCAATCAAATGTTTTTCTTGCAACTCGAAAGAGAAACCCTACTGCCATAGCATAGCGGCGAAATATTTTTGCTGATGATGATGAAGTTATACTTTTTTCTGAGAAAAGTGTGACCAAAACATTTCCCCACGTCAAAATCAAAATACGTGAGAATGTTATAAATTCTTAGCACCGTCGACTATCGTAAGCAAAGTACCAAAATTTCGCAGTTCGAATGATAGGTGTATACAAGTAGGTGTTCCACAATGAGTAACTTTGTAAAACAATTATGTTTAATATTTAGTTGATGAACTTAAGTACCAGACACTATAGATTCATGTTCTCTTTCTTTTAGCTCTTCAATAAAAATTATTAGTTATTGTCATTGAATGTTTTTTTTCTTAACTGCATATACACAGTGGTAAATAGCTGCAGGCATTTACCTAAAATTCGGAATTTAAGTTTTTTCTAAAATCTATATATTTCTTAATAAAAACTGTTAAAAAACGTAAAGTTTTAGAGTTTCCATGGTACTTTCTTTTGTTTTTCCACTTTCACACGATCAAATACATGTACAAGAGTAAAATAATATTACAATATTTCAAAATTAATGAATATCCCTATTTTTATGAAAATAAAGTTAGCATTCCTTTATTTTGGGTGAAATTCAAGGTAAAGTGTTTTTTTCCAGTCACGCAATAAAAAGATAGAATAAATAAATAAATAAACAAAAACAAAATAAATAAGTATCATCATCTTTATCATCTTCGTTGTCGTCATCATCATCACCATCATCATTATCATCGTCATCATCTTCGTCATGACTTGTATTTTCTTACATATATAGGCGCAGAACGCTCATTGTCGTGAATATGTGATACTGTAACAGTATTATTTATTATTATAGTAATATTAATAATTGTCCTTAAAAGTACTAGATAATTTGTCAGTGACGTCATACCAATACATGTTTTCTTACGAGCATACTGAGGTTTAATATTTTACAAAATCAGTTTTCAGAACCGTTTTGTATATATGTACGTCATTCATTTTGTTGTTGAAATATCCAGATATATGTTTATAGGTGTACTATAATTAACAAAATCTTCAGAAATAGTGTTTTTTCAACTGAGTATTAAAAATGAGTTTTCCCTTTATGTTGGGAGCGGTGGCTAGAGGGGCATGGGGAAGTGAGAAATCACACTGACACTCTGACATTCATATGCCATAGTTTTAGTTTTACTGGTGTGAAAAGGGTCTGGTGTCCCTTCATATAATTTTAGGCACCAGCGGGCACTGTTTGTCACTAACCGAGAAACATTACAGTCCACGAATCCACAACTGTGTGGTTATTAATTTTACCTTTGAGTCCTTAACCACGCCGCCACGGATGCCACGATTCAAATTTAGTTGACAAAAGAAAATAAGGTAATTAATTATGCCCCCGATTCAAAGAAGAGGGGGCATATTGCCTTTGCATTTGTCTGTCTATCGGTCCGTCGGTCCGTCGGTCCGTAGACCAAACGGTTTCCGATCAATAACTAAAGAACACTTAGGCCTAGGAACTTCAAACTTGGTATGTTAATTGGTCATGACCAGTAAATGACCCCTATTGATTTTGGGGTCAAGGGGTCAAAGGTCAAGGTCACATTGATCTTGTAGGTAAAAACGGTTTCCGATCAATAACTAAAGAACGCTTAGGCCTAGGAACTTCAAACTTGGTATGATGATTGGTCATGACCAGTAGATGACCCCTATTGATTTTAGGGTCAAGGGATCAGTGTCATATTGACTTTGTACTTAATGACGGTTTCTGACCAATAACTCAACAACTCAAATTGCTTTGGTTGATATTTTAATCAAACTAAAAATGCTTTTGGTATACACATTTGAAGGTCTAATATAATATAACAACTTGGCTGTCATTAATGAGGCCCCAAATGATTCATAAAATTTATGCATATATTATTTGGTAAGACTTGTAATAACTTAAATTGCTGCACACAACCTATGGGGTCACAATAATTATTACCTTGTGACTAGTCATGACCAGTAGATACAATGTACTAGATAACCCTTATTAATTTTTTGTTCACTGGGTCAGAAGTCATGCATAATAGCCACATGACACATGATCACATATCTAATTGGCTGCCGATATGGGGCATACATGTTTTACAAACATATTTTGTTTTTTATTGTCGGATGGGTCTACAGGTTCAAAATTTACAAGTAAATCTTGATGGAGTATTGCAAATATCAATGATGTTTAATATTAAAATAATCTTAATTATCTTTATGCGCTCCGAAGGTGAACATACAGTCGCCGCTTTGTCCGTCCGCCCGTTTGCTTTGCTTTTCATGGCCGTTACATAACTCTAAAACAACAAGAAACTTAGTTGGTAGATAGATGTCATTAAATAAAAGTGCAGCGGAAAAAACGGTGACTCTTTTTTGACTAAGTATGGAATTATTGCACATTGAACTTTGTCCGGGACATAACTCTGAAACAACAAAATGTATACCTTTCTATGGTCAAAAGCTATTCGGGTAGCATCATCCGATTCAACCGTTTCTTGTTTATATTTTTATAATTGTTGTTGTTTTATCCTTTCTGTTATGCAATATTGTTTTCCTTTATATTCTGGTTCGAAATTATATTGTGTAATTAAAAAGTAGGTACATGTATATGGTATGCTTCTATCGATTTTTTGTATGGTGATTAATCTTTTGCAATATGAAACAAATACTTTTTTTGATCACAATAATATATGCAATATACAAACTTGCATATCAATTTCAGTAAATTGGACACAAAAGACAAAAATTGCGTTATGGATGAAAATCATGTACCAGCATTAAATCAAGAAACACCAATGTCGAACGGTTTCAGAAATTGGTATTGGATGGGATTATTAATTTTTGCGTTTGGAAGTCTAATCTATAGTAAGTTAATGCACAATTGATATTTGGTGTAACCGATGTGAAATGTAGGAGATCCCCTTTCATCATACTTCTGTAACTTTAAATATAATGACTGTTTTCTGAAACCCCTGATTAAGATATCTTTTTCTTTGTAGAAGATATATCAATTATGCCATTTGTGTCACAATTTCGCTGTACTCAATGTTTCATTGATAATTATGACTCAATACATTTATAAGATATCCTCCCCTCAAATTGAATACCCTGACATTAAACATTAAACCGTTCTATATTGACTTTATAACATAAAAAAGTGATGTTGCATAGTTTAAATTTTCAACCATTCGAATTGCAAGTTACTTGAAATGCAGATCGGTAGAAACTTACATTCCTAGAGCCTTAGACTTTTAAAAAGTAGCAAAGCGTTCCGTCTCTGGTAACAAGTGTATTGATAATATATAAGTGTCAAATTTGAGCTAGTCCGAGGGGAAGTTTCTGTTAGTTCCACTAGTGTTAAGTGCAGTGGTGCAGCTGACAAAAATTGTCATGTACTTTACTTTTTTTATATATTATTTTCTGGTCCTTCGGGATCATGGATACTAACACTTTAAAGTGTTTACAATTGAGTACCGTTCACGCCGATGAGGTGCATAAGGGATATTGCACTTTTTTATTGACCCTCATGTACAGTCACAAGAAAACCTAGTCTGCAATTTTCATATTTTTGTGATTCCGAAGGATCACTGTTTATCCAGATTTTTGAATAAAACAGAAATTAAATTCACTTCTCAGAAATAACAATAGCAGAGGCTTTAATATTTTCATCGTTTTATAACTCATTCCCAATTGTCATACTGTACCTGCCCAGTTCACTTGTATTTACATTACGTAAAATGTTTTCATTGTTTTGTGCAAAATTTAATGTTCTAAAGGTCAGCTGTTAATCATACACAACGGTCTACGATATTTTTCTATATTGCAAACAAAATGGTACACTTTGTAAAAACATTGCAATGTGACCTTTGTGATCATTCCAACCTAGATTAATGATCAAATATTTATGTCATGTTCATTTTTTTCTTCAATGATTTTGATTTCGTTTTTGAATAACTTATGAAACTTTTAAAATACCATTGAACTTGATGATTCAATTTAAGATCAGTAAGCATAATATTTTTCTAGCCCTACACTCCTACCGCCTGTCTGTCCTTCTGTCCGAACGTTTTGACGATGTTTCCCGCTCAGAAGTCTTTATTTTTCTTTTATATTTGATCACATGATTTATTGCTTGGAATAAAATAAGGAAATAGAGTTAAGGTCAATGTTACTGATTAAAAAATATTTAGACGATAACATCTTTTTGTTAACCATACTATGAAATAAGAATAAAGTTCTCCGGCAACAAACGAAGATATATTTTGATACTCCCTTCTAAAAGTGTAAAACTATTACAGTAGACGAGATTAATCTCTACAAAGCGGGTTCGTCATAAAATTTGTTGTTTTTTGGTTACGGTTTTTATAAGCATACTCGATCAACCGAGCTTGTAATATTTTGATCTATTTGCTGTGATCCCACATTTGTAAAGTAACATCTTATTCACAAATCTAGATATCTGGCATATATCAGTTAATATATGACTGATGTGTGAATATTTATTCAGTCTTGACTGACATTGATGTTACGCAAACAGATGTGGGGGGGAATACAATAATGAAACTATTTTACTTTGAAATATAACGATATCTTTGTGCAAAATAATAAGGAAGTATTGATCAACCTTTGTTACATAAAAAGTGATTTTCACTAAATAAAACCGGCCCTGAGTCCATTTGAAAGAGCTTTAATAGTTTTCAATTTTCTCGATGTATTAAAGTGATAAATGTCTACATTAGGAATGAATTCGAAAAAAACAAGACATTTCGCTCCAAATAGTGTAAAGAACTGTCGATAATGGAGTCTATCACTTTGTTTGTCACATGCAATCTAAAGAGGAAAACGGTTTAACGTCCAACGGAATTAATGATTGGACGCGTAGCGATATGCTTGAAATTCAAGAGTTATATGTTCTCCTAATAAATTAGTTGATACTTTTAGTACATACATCAGAAATACTACCAAGATCCAAATTTTTAAGTTTGTTGGCCAAATTTCCACCGAAAACAATCTTATAATGTTAGTATTGAATCGTATATACTTCCACTTAACAATATCTATAATTATAGGGATATGAATCTTCAGAATGGTAACGTTTATTTTGAATGTATAGAATAAAGTTGAATGTATATTTTTATATATTGTATTTTATTGTACAATTTAATTAGTAAAACATTCATTTGTTTAAAGTAAATTTAAAATGTTCAGTCTATAGATTTGTATTCTATAATTATACCACCGCACAACGATGTGTAAGGGGGGTATACTGGAATCAGTTTGTTCGTTCAGCCGTCCGCACGTCTCCCCGTCCGGCCGGTCGTCGGTTTTTCCTTGTTCGCCAAATAACGTTAGATTCATTTTACCAACAGTCTTTATATTTAGAATTTAGATTGGTCATGATTACTATGATCTCTATTTATTTTGAGGTCACCAGGTCAAAGGTCAAGGTCACAGGGCCTTGACTAAAAGCTTGTCCGACAAATAAATTAAGTTTTCTTTGACTCGCAGTCTTCATATATGGCATGGAGGTTGACGATAACCAATAATTGACCCTGACCTGACTTGATTTTGAGGTCACTGGATCAAAGGTAAAGGCCACATGGGTCTTGAAAAAAGCTTTTCCGCCAAATAACTTAAGTTTCCATTAACCCACAGTCTTTATATTTGGCATGGAGCTTAGTCATGATTAGTAAATGATCCCTATTGATTTTTAGGTCACTGAGTCAAAGGTAAATGTCACAGGGGCCTTGATTAAAACAAGCTTTTCCTCACAATAACTTAAAATTTATTTGAACCACAGTCTTCATATTTATAATAGAGCTTAGTCATGATGAGTGGATGACCCCTATAGATTATGAGGTCACTGGGTCATATTATAATTTTTATGTTGATCGTTTTGTCTTAATAAATGAGTGCTATAATGTATTGATAATTGACAGGTCACTTAAATCAGGCTACATTAATTAATTGTTGATTGTTAACGTTCCTTTTTGAAGTTTGGGGTAACATAGGAGACAAATAATAATTGTTGTATTCAGCTGTTTGCTAGTATGTCACGTGTATAAGTGTTTTGTCCTTGTTCAAAAGACACGTCTTACGTTAACAACACAGGAATGTTAAAAAAAATCTCAAACCTTTGCACAATTATCAACCATTTATGCATAAAAGTGGATAATTGCCATGTATAAGTATAAATATTTGTTCAGTTCATTGAGTCTTATTATGTTTAAAGTCGCAAGGATATATACTAAGTGAAAATGTGAAAGTCAACAGCAATATTCATTTTGACATAACTCAATACAATATAATACCTTACCTCACATGAACAATAAATAACTAACATGGCACAGGGATATTTCTGCAATATACCTACAACGTTCAATTTGTAAAATAAAGCAGGGGAGTCTTTTTCTATTTTAGACAAATTAATATGTTATGTTCAACATGTTAAATGTTATCTGTTAAATGTTATCGGATTATCAGTCATTATTATAACAGTCAATCCTTTGAAATACAAAGTCAATTCCGTTCAACTTGACAAAACATAGCATTATGTCACTTTAACGTAAACGGATCATGTATTAGGTATAATATCAATTTAAACAAACTGTGGCCTGAATTGTATGTCTATAATAGTCAAATAAAAATCTTGACGCTATTTAAAATGAATAAAAGACCAAATTCGTTAGGTACTGGTTTAAACCATTGAGCTAGCATTCACATTGGTATAAACTTATTAACATATTATGTCTGCGTATTTGACCAAAAAAAAAATAATGATACAAGGCTGTTACAATTTTGTCCGCTAAATATTCAAACAAGATCAGTGTTAGTCATTGTTCGTGAGGAACAAAGAAAACGTGCAGTGTAAAAATGATTTAGAAAATATTAAGTTACAACCTAGGAATGTTTTTTTTTTTGAAAAACTACAAATTAGATTTGTTATAGATATACTTCTCGACTTTTGATAAGCACCATAAGTTTAAGTTGTATATTATAACAAGTATAAAACAGATTTCTTTCAATTTTTTAAAAAATCTGAATAAACAATGTTTTGAGTCCTCTGACATGAATCATTGTTGCCTAATCCGTTACATCTCGTCTAGGTAGCATAGAAAGCATGCACTTCAATGTGTCATGATTTTGATGGGGTGTTCAATCACCTTTTTGTTATACAGCGACATCGCCGGCTTATTGACATTCAGTGTTTTACATTTCTTACATCTGTCACTTTGATATGGCGAATGCTAACATTAGGCGGCATTTAAAAGAAGCAGAGTTATAAAGGGCTGTAGATATGTTGCAGCAGGGGGTCACCTTCAGCCAGGTTGGTGCATCGCTTTGTGTACACCACACCGTCATCGCCAGAGCTAAGGAGAGGTACCGGCTACATGGTATACCCGCCAGGGGACATGCTTGAGGCCGGCAAAGAGTCAGAACACCAGCTCAGGATTGTTTTTGTGGTCGTTCAGGCAAGTTATACAAGGTTTTCGACAGTAACCTCTTTCGTCATGACCTTGCTAATGCTGCGGGGTTCCGTGTTTCAACGCAGACGGTACGTAGAAGGCTGCATAGAGGTTATTTGCGGTCCAGAAGACATTGCATGCGTATACCCTAGACGCGTTGACATCGCCAGGTCCGTTTGGAATCGACCATGGAGCATTCACTTATGAGTCCAGGTTCTGCCTAGACTTCACAGATAGCCGTGCTAGAGTCTGGAAGGAACGAGGTCAATAGTTATAGGCTTCAAATATTGCTGAGCATGACCGCTATCGAGTTGGGTCAGTTATGATGTAGGAAAGCATCAGCTGCGATTGACGAACCGACCTGGTTGTGCTAAATAGAGTCAAATTGACGGGTCAGCGATACATATACGACGTCTAATACAAACAGGTTAGGTTTTGCGCTGTATCAGTCAGCGGTCATTTCATTCTAATGGACGACAATGATCGCTACCATAGGACCAGTGAGGTCCAGGACTACATAGAGAGGGATTCTTTCGACCGCATGAACTGGCCAGCTCGCTCACCTGACCTAAATCAAATATAACACATATGGAATAAGTTGAGGGTTAGAATTTCAGCTCTGTAGCTGCAAACTGAGCTTAGAGCTATATTGGTCTAAGAATAGGCAGCCATACCCGTTAGATCAAAAACCTAATAGGGAGTATGAGAAGGCGCTGTCAAGCTGTTATTGATAGACATGGGTCACTCATCCGGTATTTAGTCTAAATCTGTAAAAAAATACATATTTGGAAAGCAAGCGGCATGTTTCGAAATATTCAAAGAGGGGGTCACCTTCTTTTCTAGCACAAAATCGATGTAAAACTCATTTAAAGGTTTAAAATCGTCCTACAGCTGAATTGGTTTATTAAAGAAAATCATATAAATTGAACAAGTATAGCCAGTGTTATAATTTTTGAACGTTTAAATGTAAGACATAGAATCTAATGAAATATTTAAACAAACAAAAATAAGAAAATAAATCAGTTTGGTACGGCACAAATTACTGTCAGTAACAGCAAGACTTTACCCCATTCACTCAGTTGTGGGCGGCAAATAGCCAAAACGATTGTTTACATAGTTATATAATTTCATAGAATCATGACCTTTCTCTATTCGAAGAAATTAAAAAATTAAGTTATCGACAAATATAAAAAACTTTGTCAATTGTTAAAGGTTACACCTCCCACAAGTAAAGTGTAAAAACTATATTTTTGGAATTAGTATCTTGACCATGATCCCTTACTAAACCAAAAGGAGCTTAACAAAACCCAAGGAGGAGGACTGCCCAAGTAAATCCATATTAAACATAAAAACATCAATTCGAAAATATAATGGATAAATGAGCAAAATGTAAACATGTAAAAACTTATTTTTTCACCAGTAACCCTGATCTTGACCCAAATGACTCACTCCACTTAAAAGGTTATTAAAAATATAGATCTGCCAGATAAAGAAGATCTTTAATTAGATGAAGTTTTAGATGAAATATAAGAATAATAAAACATCATGGAATAGGTTATCTATTAGGCACCATTGCCCTAGGGATTGAACGGATTATTATAGAAAAATATCATTTGATATAATATTACCAAAACATGAAGACAGCAACACAAAACATCCAATTTTATGACGTGAAAGGATTTAATGAATTCCACATTTACAATCTGAATCATAACACAAAAAATGCACACTTCTGTGTAATGGAAATGTATAAACAACCACACTTAAATATAATACACTTCCTTTAAATGACAGTATCAGCATTAAGCCTGGCAAGCATTGTATAACACAAGTCCGTTAAATGTGAAATTTTCATTAAATAATTGTATGTGTAGTGAATCAAAGTTCATAACCAATTCATGAGTGGTTTGATTTAAATCGGTCATACTTTCAGAAATATCTTGCATTATCAAAGATAAATAACAAATGCGTGAAGCAATAAAGTCTTTTAATGATGAAGACATCAACGGGGTTTCCTTATCTTGAAAATTGTACGTTGCGAAATGATTGTAAGAAGTTGAAGTCTCCTATTATTCCATGGTTGTATTCTTCGCTTATTCATCTGTGTTCCGATTCCATGTAGAAGCTTTTAAAGTAATTCTGCAATCGACATTTTGCAGAGTCATTTGTCTTACATTTGTACAAATTTGAGTGAATGTTGAAAGCGACGTCAATGAACTCAATATTATGATACTTTTCATTGTTTTCAAGTTTTGTACCTGTCGGTGTCCCAGGGATTTCTACGCCAGTGTGGAGAAGAAGAACAACGAACTTTTCACCTGAAACGAATATCAATCATTAAATATTTTGGTATATCAGTGCATATATTGTTGGATTGCATAAAGATATGCGACAATTAGCAATACAATATCTACAAAATTAAACAAAAACAAAGAGCAAATTTGATGCCAATATAGATAATAAATTTAAACAGAAACAGCTACACATTTGTAATCAACATAAATTATTTATATTGAATAGTAGATAAAATATCAGAAAGTAATAGCCCAATTGATAATGTCAATAGAGAGTATTTATGTTCAGAGCGTTTAATATGTTCTACGACAAATACGAATCATAAAGTTGCTGTTTTCTACTTCTTATTCCCGTGGTTCTATTGTTCCGTCGCGCATCACTACAACTGCATTTATCGGCAAATATTTTACATATTAAGTAGGTAGTCCTTGAAACTTCGGATAAGGGTTTGGCTTAAATATATTATTACATTTAGCCATAAAGCCATCCCTTCTTTATAGTTGTCTTTTATATTTGGTAGGTAGATTCTAATTCTAGGTGTAAGTCTGAGAAGAAAATACACCGTTGCTTGAACTGTATTTAAACTGTAATCCGATATTTTGCACAGAAATATATATAATGGCTTACACTTTACTTATTTGCATGCATTGAACGTCACAATTACCCTTGCTTTTTACAAAATAATTGTTTTGAAGTATACTTTTGATTTCTAAAAGAAGAAAAAATAAGTCTGTAAATGAAGCTTTCTCTGAAAACAATGGATGTACAGTATAACTTACACTTGACACCGTCAATTGCTAAGTCAATGTCTACTTCCAATCTTGAAGATATTTGGCACACCACAGCGACTGGATACTTCTCGGATAGTTTCCCAATATCATAGCAAATTATACTTTTAAATGAGATATCGGTGCATATTCGTTGGATTCCAGAAGAAGAGAAATCCATTGTGGTCTTCGTTTGTATTGGAACAAAAAATTGTACATTCTTTGGGGATACTGGTCCAAAATTTAAAAATGATCTGACAATTTGGATAGCTTTACCTGAAATTTTTAAAGTTTTAGAACAAAAACAAATTTATATTTTTGAAATATTTTAAGAATTGCACTAATAATAGGAATTTCATTATGCTTAGGATTTAAATGACATTATTTTGTAAATTGTAAATTTCAACAATTTAGAAATCATTTTAAATTGTTAAAAAAATAATATGTCGTTTTGTATGAGCACGTGTTTCAAACTGTCTCTAATGGAGGCTGAGTTTTAAACCTTAAGGCATTTCCTGCAACATATTTTTTATACACACAAAGGACACAAATATTAATATACCCACGCAATACATAATTTAGTATTAAACTGAGACAGATTCCCATCCCTATTATCAAATTATTAAATATGTTATTTTCCGTGGTTCCTAAGAATTGTCGGACTGAATCAGTAGCCTTCTT
The DNA here is from genome assembly GCF_026571515.1 of Ruditapes philippinarum. Taxonomy (NCBI): domain Eukaryota; kingdom Metazoa; phylum Mollusca; class Bivalvia; order Venerida; family Veneridae; genus Ruditapes; species Ruditapes philippinarum. The sequence continues at coordinate 74,676 of NW_026857363.1, forward strand.
GCTATATGTCTAGTCGATAATGTTCGGCCAATTTCTCTTTGGATGTCCTAAAAGTGAAAAAGATATAAAACGTCTTTTAATAATCAAGCAACTTTTAAGTATAATACATTTCTTATTGGTCTTGTACATATCGATAGAGCTATTTCATTACATCGAGAACTTGATAGAAATTTTCAAAAAAGCAATTAAAGCTTCAAGGAAATAGTAGTAATTTCTCCAGCTTCAAATTATATAATATAATAGCTGCCGGTTTCTTTTGCCATGCCAGTTTTTGGCAAATTCAACCCATATATGTATGTTCGCGCGTTAAAGAAATGAAAACTATTAAAAATTGTTGCATTAAAAGGCATTGTGTTACATTCTTCTGTCTTTCCTGTTTTTTAAATAAAATTGCATGCAAAGTTTGCATTTGCTATTTCAAATTGCTATTTTGCCATGGTAATATCGTTGCGGCGGTGGCAATAGCATGACAAATATTTTCGTAACTGTTACAGTTAAATTGGGTATATTTACAATTTTTCAATTTAAATCTCGAATTTTTGTAATCGGGGAAAAACACAATTTTTACAACTTTCTGAACAAAAGCCATTTTTTCATCCAAATCATTATCATTATGCTATAATCACCATTCTTATTAGGATCATAATCGTTGCTGACGTTATCAGCATCACCATAATCATCATCACTTGTCTCCAACGGATTGAAAACCCTAATGGAAATTCCAAATATAGACTCATTTGGTTTGTCTAGGTCTTTTTTTTTCTTTTAACTATATTGGAAGCACGATAAGGAAGTGAGAGGTCTAGGTATCCAATCCTAGTCAAGGCAACTCATTTTTTTATAAAGATTTTTAGCGATTTTAACTTTTTTTGCTAGAGGAATATCCACGGTATGCAAGGATTAAGTATGGGTGTCATTAAAAAATGTACATATATGATATTTAAATGCAAGTTAGAAACTCTGGCCATGCAAAATTCCGCATGTAACAAACACAAACTGTATAGCAAAAATATAGATGGTAAAAGTGTTTTATATTTTAAGAACTTGTTTATTTACATATATGAAGATCTTTTTGATTTTAGTTTATAAGATTACTAACATTAGAACACTACACTGGTTTTGGTTGTTGGAAAAGATATGTCATTTTTGAGTCTTTGAAAATATGAGTTCATTTTACGCGCATCCATTATCTAAGATTAAGAAAATGTAAAATACAATGAATACTTGTAACGTACAGTCATTTTGTTCAATGTATAGGTCCAAATTGAAAGCAAAGACATAGATATATTCTGCAAAAAACATGTTTTATATGCAACAATATTTCCTCTAAATATGCAAGGGTGATTGAATTTGACCCAAAAAATTAAATTTTGGGTGTGGCATTAAACAAATTAATGAGAATAATTTCGGATGGTGATATTTATTATATTTGAAAAATAAATGTTTCAATATCTAGTTAAGAAAAAAGTCATGCAAAACTTATTCTAGTCAGTGACCATTAGGGTCCGTAATCCTTAAGAGTGGATCACTTATGCAGAATTTTAATTAAATACGAGTATTAAACGATAGTAAAGTAATATTGAAAATTATGAAACTATATCATTCACGTTTATTGTTCATGTTTTAACAAAAGATGGACAAATTTCACTACATATAAACACATACCAAACAAGTCATGTGTGCAATTCCGCTGTTTTATCCCGTAGCAGGAATTAATTTTATTTTTGTTTTTGTATTGCAAAGTTTTTATTGTCTTGATACGGGAATTTATGTATGCATAAGGCAAAGTTTTCATCATAATTGAACTATCAGTATTAACACATTTATAACTTTCAATAAGCTGACATTGTACGCGGTCTGTATAGTATAATTCACCATTTTCGTCAGATCCGGTAAAGGAAGAAACTCTTCCCCGACGCTTATCGCTTAAATGAAATGGTCTATATATCATTGACTTTGAAGTTCAAGACATTGAAATTTACATATTTTTTTTGCTGTTACTCGCTGTTACTTTGTTCTTATTAAATGGATTGTCTTCATATTATAACAGAGAATTCTTTGAGAATGAATATCAAAATAACGTATGTCTTTAATGACCTTGATATTGACTGTTCAATTACTGATTTTGTACTGATTTCTGCTTTAATAAACTGTAACTAGGTAATGAATGAAATGTTTATCTTCATACTTCAGACAAATGACATTTTGGACAAGACCTTCTGAGAGGTTGAACTAACCTTGATCTTTAGCAATGACCTGGACCGCCAATTTCATTTATCTGTGAACAAAACATCACTTATGACCAAACAGACATGTAGAATTATTAAGGTAATACATTTATCTTGAAGCAATCTTACCGTCAAATGATTTAATTTTGATTATATTTTCACACGGACATGATTAGTGTGACAAGACAGACCTTTTAAAATAAAAAAAGGAAAAACTGAATTTTTTTCTTTAAGATTGGTTTAAACAGTTTATTTGTTTGCTTTTAGAAAAGGTGGAAAAGTCGAGCGTTGCCATTGCCCGGCAGTGGCTCCTTTTTATTTTCATTTTTTTTTTGCGGGGGAGGTCGGAGTTAGGGAAGGGATTGAAAGTAAATCTTATATAAATCTGTCAGCGAATAATCTAGGTAAGATGTAAATTTTAAGCATTTTCAAACAAACAGCTGTTGATTTAAAAATAAATCAGTACTAAAATTAAAAGTAACTTTGTCCCTAGAAATAACTAAAACATTTAGTTGTCAGATTATCTTTTACGGCCATGTGTTCAGTATTTACTAAAAATTGGCGACAGAAAATATTTTTTTCAAATGTTGTAAAGTTAACTGTTCTTTTAGTTAGTATATTATCATTTTTCGCGTACAACAGGTAGTAGTACATGTTTGATGCTAATTATCTGATAAAAGTAGCACGGAAAATGAAAAAAAAACATCCTAAATGTATCAAAAGTATATTGATTTGAGAACAAAGTGCCAAATAAATAAAAGTTTTCCGAACAGAAAAGGAGGGTTCATATTATTTGCAAATAAGTCACTTTTTGGAAGTTTTGATAAGTGCACATTTGTCCTCTCAGAATTTGATTCACGCCAGTCTGACAGGTATTACACCTATGCACATAATATCAAAAACCTAAATGCACAGGTACGTTTTATTATACGCTATCCCGTCTGTTTTAGACATTAAATTTTAACTAGATATTAACGTACATATAAACATAAATCTACTGTGCTTTGATTTCTTGAATTAAATAGTGTAACGCGGTTATTTAACATTGTATGTTTTACACAAGAAATGCAAAGAAATGCAAAAGACCTTACCCCAATCTATTCCTTCTCCGTATTAATATTTGAGGCCAAAACGACTCTAAATGATCATAAATATGTTATGTTTATAAACGGTTCAATTGTGTGCCTTGTCAGTATAAATGTTATCGACACGTTTTGAAATTCAATAGTCATTTTATTTCGATCAATAGAGTTGCCAATCCTTTAATGAATTAAAACGACATGTACAGCCTATTGTCTTTGCGTTATGCAAGAGAGATTTTTTCTAAAGGAATAGATATCACGGTTTGGGACCGTTCACCGGGCATATGGTTTATTTGAGACAAAACAAAACAGGAGAAAATTTAATCTTGGACTGATGTTTCCCTTAATATATTTCAGATATGAAGTCTCGCCCCGATAAAATCTGAATCAACTCTACTCATGTACTCATATACAAGCTTTAGTGAGATGGGCAGACAGTTGATTTCTACAGCATATACAATATGCACCCAAAAGATTATACTGGGTATAATTATCAACTGTACTGAGTAAAACATATAAAATTGAAAAGAGAAAATGAAGAAATGATTTTATCATCTAAATTTTTAGTAAAAGCAATATCAAAGTCATGCTCATCATCATTATTCATCAACATTTATTTTCAGACAAGACATAGGGGAGACATCATGCGGATGAACTCCTTTGTTGTCTGCCAATATATATTGTCAACAAGCTATTATTTATGCAAGTATAGTACGTCAATAAATTCAACGTCAATATTATTGATTTATTTGTTGTTGTTGTTATTATTTCTTATTTATTTTTAGAAAAGTAGGAAACAAGTAAATATTATAGTCACCTTGATACAGTTATGTTTAAAAGATTATGTCATCATTAAATAGAGGATTTGAGTGATATATGTGTTGATTACATGTTTATTTTATTTATGGAGCAGTTATGAGATATAGGTGTCATTGGCATGTTGGTTAAATTTCTTTTATCATAATTATGTAAGCATGAACGTTATTAGAGAATGTATCAACAAATAAATTGTTTGCTGTTTCCCTCGATCGTCTTTAAAAACAAGCGTGCTTGTGCATTTGAGAACAAACGAAAATCAGTTTTGAATTTTTACTTTTTTTAAAAAATGAAAACTGTTTGATAATGAAAATATATGCTGATAACTTGTACCAAAATCATATTTATTTAGCACCTTATATGACTGAACCAATGCACTTTCAGCGTTTGCGCAATGTGATTTCCCAATATAATAATCGAATTTAGCTTAGATAATATTACAAATTAACGAAGTTTTAATCTGAAATTTAAATTTGAATTTGTAGTAATAATAGAATTAATATATTGCTAAAAAGTACCAGAACCCATCCCAAATGTTGACAAGAAAATACTTTCCCATGGTCACCGGCATTGGCTGTGAACTCGATATTTCTTACCTCAGGTGAGTTTTTATTTCTTTTATTTTGTCTTTAATTTTATTTATTTATTTTTTATTTATTTATTTATTATTTTTTACACTTTATACAATTATATCCGGTGTACGGTTCCATACAATGAACAAGCGAACTGTGGTAGTACATTTTGTGTCAGCCACTATATAACTTAGATTTAAAATGCTTGGGAATCGTATAACTGTTTATTGAAAAGGTATTCATTCTCACGTTAAGTCTTTACGGATATATCGGAAATTCAGTAAGTTTTAAACAGTATTTATTTTTGTTTGTTATTAATATATTTTTATTAAGATTAAGGTTCAAATTAAGCTTTATAGAACTTGTCGATACATTTGGAATAGGATATTTAAAAAATGTTTGTTCGTTTATCTGTCATTACATCCTCCTGCTCTTGAGGCTTGAAGAATTGGTGCTTTGTATGTAAGCAATATTTTTTTCTGCATTGCAACACAACAATCTACAAGTAAAATGGTTTCCTGCGGGGAACATTTTTCATGATATAAAGATATTTCATTTAACTATTTTCAACACCGTTTTGGCAGAGGGGAATAAATAAACGTTTATATCAGGAATATAGTTGACAATAATCGATCAACATAGCAGAAGGTCTTTCGAAACTGGTGACCGTTGATGACCGGAGAAGGTCGAACATAAAACAATTATTTCTTTTAAAGAAAATGAATAAATGGGCCTACCATATTATGAATAATTAAAAGCAAAAAAAAAAAAATGTAAACACACAAGTTTACGCAGAGAATAATTCTATCTATTATGGCAGATGCCACTACGAATATTTTAATTTTGTAGATTTTCAGTATAAACAATTTATTGTTTGTAAAATTTGAGATACATATATTAAAGAAACAATGATAATTTTCAAATAAATCATTCAAGTTTTTCCACCTTAAACGGTAAAATAATTATAGAAAATTAGAAATATCACGTAATAGGTTTTTGTTCTTAATTAGGTTTAATTCTGACTAATTCCTTAGAGGTAATTCCGTAACGTAACGACAAACGGTATTTAGCCAGGTTATCGAAAAGGTCAATTAACCAATCGTGTACGGTTTACAGATCACATGCTCCTCCATGTACCGAAAACTGGTCACGTGCTCCTCCATGCCTCAAAAGTAAAACGCGTACCAATACCCTGCGGTGTCCTGACCGCAGGGAACAAGGATCAAACTTTTATAACAAGTATTTAGTTAAATATTTAACATGATTGCCGTAATTTACTTACGCAGCTTTAAACAGTATTGTTATATGGGTTAACGCACGTTTTTCCTTGTTATAACTTCTGCAGAGTCCCGAGGAACGGTTGGTGCCCGAGCCCGGTAGGGCGAGGGCTCCAACAGTTCTGAGGGACTCTGCAGACTTTATAACACGAAATAAACGTGCGTTGACGCTATTATAGCATACAATTTTAAAACAGATTCGTGATGTTTAGTTAATACAAAACACAATTACATTATATTTTTGTGCTTGGATGGTATTTATCCAATTCTACATGTTTTACGTATGCGTTTTATTTTTCCGGGGCTAACAACATGGAAAATTCTCAGAACCGAACGAAATTTTGAATTTTAATTGATTTAACAAGGTATGACATTGGAAATTTATTATCTCAAGAAAAAAACAACGTTACATTACTCTACCCTCTACCCAAGACAACACATGACCCTCAGAAATTCTTAGAATGATTTCAAATTGACGGTAGAAAAAAGATCAGTGACATCAGAATCGTTTTTGTTTTCAAGCAAACAAGTGCATAAAAAAATCAGGCACTAAGCATTATTCTCTAAATTAAACTGAATGACGAGTACTGTGTTTGTTTACATTGACAACTGTCCGTTTCTTAGAAAGGGCGACAACCAAGATTAGCAGCGATGTCTATACGCTGTATTTCCGGCATAGTTACTTGAATGCTGCACGTCGTTATGCGATTGGGGCCCTCGAATCAATAATTTCAATATAACAAGAGCGCATGACTCTTTGGCAAACAGGCCAAATCGTCAATTTTTGTTTGTTTACTGGGCCCTGTATGTATGTTATGCGCATAGGTGAAACCGGACTATTATAACAAGAGCGCGTGACTGTGTTAACACATGGTTTTGGTCCCGTTATAACAAGGGCAAAATAGGGGAAAATAGCCGATTTTATGCTATAATTTGATTTATTATATGAATAGTCGTCTATATATTTTCTTGAAACTTTACACATGTACTTAAGGTCATAATTGAAGATCACGTCTCAAGATCCATTACTCTGCCATATATTTTGACTGAATTATGCTCCCTTTTGCACTAAAAAAACTCCTTTCTTGGTTAAGTTTTACGTGCAAGTTTTGCATATCTCTGAAACTAAAAAAGATACAAACTTGAAACTTCATATGTATATTTGTGCACTGAACAGCACACATATCTGTGTCATGTATTTAGGCTGATTTATCTACCCCTTTTAACCTTTTATCTTGGTTGATGTTGACATGTAAGTTTTACATATCTCAATAACTATCAGAGATTTTAATTTGAAACTTCACATATGCATGAAGGGTCATAATTGTATGTCACTGACCCCGTTAATAACTCTATCTTGAATTTAAGCTGATTTATCTCCCCTGTCCTACTTAGTCTCTTGGTTAATGTTTACATGCAGGTTTAACGTATCTCAATAACTACCAAAAATATTTATTTAAAACTTCACATATGCATTTAGGGTCATAATTGCAGGTCACTGACCAAGATCCATAATTCTATCTTGCATTTAGGCTGATTTTTCTCCTCTTTTGAATTTTAGATTTAGATTAACATAACGGTGCATTAATTATTACAGAACAATCATTATCATTTCCAAAGGTATTTTTCTCTCAATACATTTACTTTTCTAACATGATTGTCCATTCAAACTCCAACACGTCCATTACAAAACTGCTGACTTGTTTCTTGATTTTAAAAGGAATTTGTTGCATATGTTTTTATAAACAATGAGGCTTACTGATAATTTAATCTTTTTACACATTTTTGTTCACAGGTAGAGGCTTTTTTATAATTAATGCAAAAGTACTTTTCCTATCATTATTATTCTCATCTTTAATAAAACACCTTTACACATTGTAATTTGACCGAATGTGTACTTTTTTCATAAGTGGTTTTGCTTTGTTCAAATGATTTTCGCTTTTATGATATTCATATTCTTATTGGTAACTTTAGCTTATGACGGCATCTACCATTTTGTATATTCATAAATACTAATAAAAAGTACCAGTTGTTTCAGATATAACTGCATCTTTTTGAATAAACATTTCAATTTTGACTTGTACTTCAAACTTCTTTTCAAAAGTCGTATTCAGAATAATATTCTGATAAATATGAAATGTATTTCCATTAAACCAGCCGGGCTAGCGCACAAGTAGAGTGCTGGTCTGTCAAAAGGTAGACCTGTATTCAATCCCTTTAGTCCAATGCTATTATTTTGATAACTGTTCTAATTGTCGAGCATGCTGTCATTGGAGATCTCTGATTTGCTTATTTCCAAATTTATGCCTCTTTGTATACTCAATGAAACCCATGGTTAACTTTTTGGTTGTATCACTACTATAGGGAAAGCAATGAAACTTAACATACATTTTCACTGTGATTTTTTAACATGGCACAGGTCCCATAACTCTGATTTACTTATTTACATATGTATGCCCTATTTTATTACTCATTGACACATCCTTGTGACAACTGTATCGAATAGTCGAGCATTGCTTTCCTCCGACAGCTCTTGTCTTCATTACTGTGATTTCCTTGTCAATTAGGCTATTCAGTATGACCAAAGATGGATAGATGAATGGATGGAGCAACAGAGCATTTTATGTTTCATTTTTAAATTTAAAGTAAATTAAAATTGGCTATAGGAACAATAGAAACGATTTTGATCTACGATTGTCGTACGCTCGATCGTAAGACTGTCTTATCAACGCGGTCGTACGTTCAACCTAAAATCTTACGATTTTCATATACGTATGGTTCTTACGCCGGCGTAATCACGGGTCGGTCTAAAACGCAGACGTTTATGCAGATAATATAGGATATATAGTAAAACGCAGACACTATAGATATAGAGTGTTTTCACTGTAATTTTTTTTAAGACACTGCTAAAATCGTACGATCGACGTACGATAATCGTACGATAATAACAGTCGTACGACCGTTGATAAGAACGGCCGCAGATTTCCCATAGAATATACAAAAGATCAACAAGGAAGGGTAGCGTTCAATGAAAGCATTGCCTATCACAGGACCACCAGCAAGTTGACTAGAAACCATGTTATGTTTAAGAAAATATTACATTACAATAAATCAACTTCCCGTTTCTTGCAAAGTGTTATTGTACTTGAAAAGTTATTTTTTCAATAAGCAAATGATTTTTTTTTTCCAGTTTTTAATTTAGATTTATAAAGTAGTCATCTTTAAAATCTGATCTTATCCAGAATTTTTCACGCATGGTCTTTGACAATGTGTTTTACGAAATTACGATAATATCTACATCTGTCCAATGCAACAACCATGTTCACTGATTCAATACGTTCAATTATCCTTGATACTTGCTTTAATCGTCTTTTTTTCTCCATTTTGAGACATAATTGTTTCCATTGCAATAACTTCTTATGAAAACGGATATTTACATATGGACAATTCAACCAAAGATATCTTATAAGCAAAAAGGACTATAGGGTGAAAACAAATACATTTAATTTATGTTCAGTTTTGTGATTCCCTGTCGCTGTGAACTTTGAAAACGAGGCTGAATCAAGAAAAAATGGCGGCCATTTTAAAACTTTTTTAAGAAAATAAAGCACATGACCAGATTTTATAGTTAAAGAAGCTCTGCTACCTATGTAAAAGTATTCTTTTACATAATGAATAACTCCCAGTGGCCTTTGAGAAATTAACGTTAAAAACGTAGAGGGTAATAACAAATTATTTCTTGAATGTTGTTTTGAAGTCCTCTTTTACATTAATACTTAAGATACGAAAACAAGAAGTATCTTTGAAAACAAAAGATACTCGGCCAAAGTAAACTTCCATATGTTAGTTCTTAGTGTTCTATGCAAAGTTATATTATAATAATAATAATAATAATAATAATAATAATAATAATTATTATTATTATTATTATTATTTTTGTTATTATAGACTTAGTTTAAGAGTTAAATATTGTGTAAAAAAACTCTTATTATAAGTTAAAAACAATGTTCACTAGAACTGTAATAGGATCTAAATGCAGTGTAAAATGTTTTGTGGATCGAAAGTTTGTTAAACACAACTTAAATATCTCCGATATTAAATTAAAATGTGAAAGAACTCTCTTGCACATTTTATAACAAAACTACCCTTTAAATTTTATCTTATAGTGACATAAACTATCCTTTACAGTTTAGTTTAGAACTGTCAACTGTCCATAACATTTTATTTTAGAATTGACAATGATATTCCTGGATTTCATTTTGTAATTTCCAAAAATAAACAATGCAAACTCCTCTTATAGTAAGTTCTACCCTGTAAATTTTACAGAAATTAATTTTACACCGGCTTTGGGCCAAAAATAAAATCATCAAAAAAGGAGTGCAAGCAAACAAGCTTACCAGTACTACGATTCAATAAATTTCTCTTTGGCCTTACTTGAGACACACATATTTACATATTTAAATTAAAACGTAAGAGAGAACGGTTATCTTCAACTTTTTTTTTTTTTGTATTTTGATCTAAATTATAATGACTTGAACGTCCAAACTTGCAAAACAAAATTGCAAATTTCGTCAATGTCATCTTGTACAGACTGCATTAGAGATAAACATTTTACATGAAACATTCAGTTGATGAAATTTGCAGATGTGTTTTAACTGCGAGTTTCGTAGAATGTTTAATTTGACACGTTAGTGTCTGTCAATAAATAGCGGCATATGTCAAACTTAAAATAACGCGTGTGCCCTTAACGATAACGGACCGATAGGCGAAACTTATCAAATATAGAATTTTGAAAGGAAGTTTATGAAGTCTACATATCACATAAAGCTGTCAAACGCAGGCAACATATCCTTAGGGTGATTTAAACGTTTATAGTAAAAACATGTTTGAACTACACTTCTACAAAACAAAGCCAAACGGAAATATCTTAAATTACCACAATTACAATTATGCTTTTATTCTGAATGATTTTCAAGAATCAGAAATATAACATTTCTTATTGTAAGAGAGGGACGAAGTCCATTTTAAATTTCCGGAATTTTAAAAAGTCAATGAATGCCAGTCTAAAAAATGATGTGCTAGATTTTTAATATTTCGTAGGATGAAATAGTATTTCAAGAAGGAAGATAGTTATTTCAATAAGGTTACTTATGTTTCATTGAATTATTCATATTAAAAGCTGAGAAATTATTCAAGGAAAATAATTGAGTAGGAGCTTAAGCTGAATGTAAGGTTGAATTTAAATACGTCATAACACACATATAATTTATACAGTTGTGTATTTGGCGTATTTTTTCTTTCTGAAAAAAAATCTGACTTGGCCATATATTAAGAAAAGATTAAAGTATTCTTTTCTAGTGTCCAACTAATTGACACTAGTAATCTGTATGGGTGTTGTGTATAAATATTTTATTATAAGTTCATATACCATCATATTCTGAGGTACAGAATACTAAGAGATATGTAAGGCGGCAGTTTATTTTCAATTCTACTATTTTTCCTGGCTTAACTTTGCTTATGTGAAAATAGAGATCAAATATTAAGTCTGAAAGAGTTATAAAATTACAAAAAAATATGAAGCATACATACAATGTGCATAATATCACAATATTACGTATTGGAATGTTATAAATCTTCATAAATATTAACGTTGTATTTTTTCAGCTTCATTGAGATACTGCTATATATATATAAAGACGATATGCAAATATGGCTAGATATCTAGCAGCTATGTTGGAATATATTTGGCCAACTTCGCCACCAGCACTGACAGAAAATCCTTGGAGGGAGCCCTCTAACTGGAACAAAGAAGTAACATATTTACAGCTAGATCTTAGATAGTAATAATTACATACAAACATATAGCAACCATACCTTATAGCAATTAAACAGAAAAAAATATCTGACTTTTTAAAAGTTTTTCTACGACCTCTAAGTTTGGTTAAAGAAAATAATTACCATGTATTTGTTTAGCTTAAATATTTCTACTGAGCTAACTTTGAATCATTTTGACACAATTTTGTCACAATTAAAACCTGCTTTGTAGTAAACTTAATATAAAATGCAAACAGTTAGAAAAAGAATTTGTATTCACAAGCATGACATGCAGTCGCATATGGTTTTTACTCACTTGTGAGGCTACTCCATTCTTCATCCTTAATTCATTTAAAGGGTAGCAGTACAGCAGCCTACTTTCATCCTTGATCTTCGTTGGTGCCATTACTAAGGACGGTCTTTTTATGAAAATTAGGGTAAAGGGAGACTTGAAGTAAAAAAGGAAAATTGTTTTAGGCACTTATGCATGAAGACAAAAGCCTCAGTGATCTTTTTTATTCGAAAACCATTACCGCTTACTTAAGAACCATTTTACCAACATTTCTCACACTTCAAATGATGGTCGCCACATTGAGAAAACCATTGCTTAGGCACTAATTCATAAAGGACTAATTGACCTTAGGTTACATTAAACTTGATAATCATTTTTGTAGCCCGTACGACACACAGTTATCACTTCTCCGTCGTATCCATCTGTCTGTCCGCCCGAGCAAACATATGGATACTAATGTGGCAAAAAGGACAATAGGAAACTGTACTTTTTGATGTCATATATTCTGTCAGGCTTTAAATTGCTATTGTCCTCTATGTGCCTATAAAGAACAATAGAAAACAATTGAGAAAGCACATTATTGCTGTCTCATTAGACAGTCCGTCTTTCTGTCTGTCCGCCCCAAAACTTGTCCGAACTACTCCTCAGCAGCAACTTCTGGTGCAATTTTATCCAAATTTTCCACATATCGTTATTATTTTTTGGTTCATTGATTTCTGTCAGAGTTATGGCCCTTCGATTATTTATATTTTTAAAGTTTTTTCCGGACTACTCTTCTTATACCACTTATGCAATTTCGATGAAACATTACTGGATAGATCTGTAGCTCATGTCCTTGCGCATATTGCTCGGGTTTTCTGGTTGAATGAATTTTGGCCGAGTAATGGGTTTTTTATGTTTTGCAAGATATACAAAATCATGTCCGGACTACTTCTCAAAATAACTGTTGCAATTTCATCCAAACATTAAATTTTTCATCAGTACAAAGTCTGGTTGTGCGTATCATCGGCTCTTTGTTGTTCAATAAGTTATTGCCCGTTTATTATTTATATTTTTAAAGTTTGTCCGGGCTTCTCCTCTTATAATACTAATACAGATATTCGGCCAAGTAATGGCCCTTGAATGTAAAGGTTGTTAATAAGGTTTGTCCGGACTGCTCCTCTTATTCCCTTGAGTTTTTGCCTTTGAAATAAAAAAGTGTTTATTGTATTGTTGACAGCTACGGGACTACTTCTCAGAAACTGCAAGTTTTAGTTGTGCCTGTTATCAACATTTCTTGGTTCACTGGTTTTTGTCAGAGTTTTGGCCATTTAATGCTCCTAATTTTAGAATTTTATTATACTAATAATGTAATTGCATTGAAACTTTAGGTTTTAAGGTTTAATTTTTTTGCACAGTTATGGCTATCATGAAGCTTCGCGTATCATCACTTATCGTTCTTGATACACAATTATAGCACTCTTTGACCGTTCAGACTTGATAGATGATCACTGTCATTGAGTAAATAACCCATATGTTTAAGTCACTGATGCACAAATATCAAGGTCACAGTGAATCTCTATGTGAAAACCATTTCTGCCCGAAAACTGGAGAACCATTCGACATTAAGTCCTCTAATTTCATAGGATGTTTTGAATCAATGACAATAAAAACATTAAAAATCATTGCAAGTTCATTATTAGGACTGATGCATAGTTATAGTTAACATATTGCTTCTTTGTAAGACATGCTTAGATTTAAAACTACGATTAAAATGTTTATGAAAAAATATTTTAGTTTATGCTATATAGGCATCGACAGCTTCACTGTCATATTTTTCTTTTACGTTTAAAATATACTTAAATTCTAAAGATGTGCGAATTTTTAAACTCAGCTTAATTCTTTACTATAGAATAACTTTGTATCGTATTGAATTGGAAAACAAATATGCTTGTTATACATGTATTTGTTCTAAAACATGTGTATTGTATATAATTATTATATGCATTTGTTATCTGAAAAGGTAAGAAGAAAGGGCATACTGTCAATGTGTCAGTTCTTGTTTACCAATGCCCTGGTGTTTGTGCTTGGTAACAAACTGGTTCTTTAGCTATCTAAAATTCATAAAAAATGTTAACAATCGATGAGCATTTGTTCATTCAAGACGAATTAATTTATGACTTCCATACTCAAGTTTAGAAAAAATGTTATTAACATCTTCGCATTTGAATAGAAAACCGTTGTGTTTGTTAGCCCTCAATTAATATTTCTTCTTCTCTATATAAGTTTAAATAAGTTTCATGAATTTTTCTTGATTTAGTATTTGTTTTTTTTATATTTTTTTTATATTTTATATCGATAGTCAAAATGTTACAAACAGGCCCTTCAAGAGATAAGTATCAAAAGCAAATTTCGTGACTTTAATAAGCTTAATATTTAACAGGATGGCTTGCGTAAGTATAATTTGTCAGTCGTGTAAATCATGGACAACGTTTTGGCCAGTTGTTAAGTAAATTAAAAGTACATGCATTATGATAATAGATATATTTTTTTAGAAATCATTCAATATTAAGTTCTGGAAAATATCAAATATGTCAATAACAAATAAACGCAAAGTTTCTTGAAATATTACAAAAGGAAGTTCAATAACTTATGCTATTTGGACAGGCCATCCATTTTCTGTTTAAACAATTATTAAATAAAACAAGGGCACCATTGTTGCAATATACACCCGTCACTGAAAAATTAAGAGAGATGTGGGCATATACAGATATGCATATAGGAGATGTGCTCTAGGCAATATTTGGACAATTTCTGGATAAAGTGTCATCTCTAGTGATTATTTTATCTGAATTTTGATCCCTATGTGTGACCATGGCCTTAGAAGCGGGGATCTAAATTTTGCGCGTGACACTCCGTCTCACAATAGTGAACATTTAGTAATATTGAAATCCATGTATACATGTAGAAGTTTTGCTCTTGACAAGCATTTTCTATGTCCTCTAAGTGTGACATTGACCTTTGACCAAGAGGCCTGGTTCATGCGTTCGATACAGTTTATTATAGTGGTGAACATTTTTGATAAGTTTCATTAGATTCCACTTATATGTGTAGGAGATATGTTCTGGACAAAATCTCTAAAATATATCATGGCAATCATCTTTAGTGACCTTGACCTTGCATATGTTAATCTTAATTACATGTTTCACACCAGAGTCATGATAATGTCCATTTGTGTTCCAATCCCTCAATGAATGCTCATTAAATGGTCCCAATACACATTTTTATATTTGTATCTGAGCCTTTACCCTATGTGTGACCTTGACCTTGGCCGCAATGACATAAATTTTACACAAGACACTCCGCCTTACAGTTATAAATATTTGTGCTAAGTTGTATTTAAATTCCTTTATGCATGTAGAAGTTTGACTCCGAACAAGCGTTTTTCAATGACCTCTAAGTGAGGCCTCGAGGGCTGGTTTAAGCACGCGACACGGCTTCATATAGTTGTGAACATTTTTATGAAGTTTCATTAAAGTTCCGCTATGGGTGAAGGAGATTTGCTCCGGACAAATATTGGACGCCGACCGCTCGCTAAAATGCCCACCCGCCAGTCAGGGGGGGGACTATAATACGCCCGTTTTTCCCATACGGCCCGTTTTTCAAACGGGCGTGTAAAAAAGGCCAATACGATAAAGTCAAATTAATCATAAGCAGACTTTCAAGTTCCAAACAGAATGATGTAAATTAAGAGATCGCCACCTTGGTTAAACAATTGCAAAATACATTTTCTGAAATTTTCAAAGGAAGTGAGGTGTTGTGTCTGCTAAAATGAAATTCCCTGATATATAGTTAGGAAATTTATCAAGACATATGAACTTTTGCATTGAAACAGTATAATTTTTCCTACTCTTAATTCTCTTTATGATTTCTCTTATTTAGCCAACCAGTTTTCAGTCATTGCCTTTGAGCTTCGTTTTGCAAAACGAAAAAAAAACAAAATACAAATAATTGTTTTTCAAATCATACAAATGAATCTATATCAAACACTTTAAACCTCTCTTTAATTTTAAAAAAACCAAAATGACAAGTGGCATAAGCAGATCCATTTGCATCAAGTATTTGTAAAACAATCCAGAATAGCTACGTTCCCTGCCAAGTAAACTACATATAAATAAATGCTAAACAGAAGTGTTAATTTCCCCTATGATATTTTTTCAAGCAGTTTTTTGATATTCATTTTTAAATTTTTGAACTTTAAGATACACCATCTCCTGTTTGTTTCACGATTTCTTCATTCACTTTATTTAAAAAAGTTAATTACTAATTCCGAGGAAAGGGTGGCAATTGAAATTTGCAAACACTTTGAGTTGTTGATGTATGCGTGTTTGCTACTTACAGCCTGATAGTGTTGCTGCTTGGATTAAAATATAAAATTTAAAGAATACACATGACAACCGGGTCCAAATACTGTTACATGACAGTAACAATTTTTATTTATGTCAAGCTGCACGCTTAAAAGTTCTGGCCTTTTTGTAAGATCCAGAAAAATGAACAAATCATGTGTTGCAACAAACATCAATCACTCTGACCCTGCGATGAAATAAATCAGTCAATGTGACAGAATAGCGCATGCATACTTTATTTAGTTGTAGTCCCTGGCGTTCGGTGACGTCTGGGATACCCTGATAAGTTACAGCTGCATCAAATCATATATTTAACAGATGCTCTAAAGTCTTGTATGAGACTTAATTTTGGTTGTGACCTCTGATCGAGGTCACCCTTAATGGGTTTAAAAACTACTACTTAGGCAGTAAAAAAACAATTGTTCCTTACGGAATTTCTTCCTTTCTGGGATATGATGATTATATGGTTCGCATAAATATAAGATTGCAACCTATCGTTTTCTTATGTGATTTGCCGTTAATTTACTTGAAACTTATTTGCTGTGTCATTCTAAACATTTTACAAAAAGTAAGGATGGCGTTTATCTTGGTCAGAAGGTTGTGAATGCCACGGACAACGGAGATATGGAACTTCAAACGCATTAAAATCCAAAATAAATATAAATTTGTCAATTCCAGCAAACGTGTTATCGTATATCGTTTAAACTTAATATTTTGCTAACAAATAATAATTCATGTCAAAAACAATATTCTTCACGATAGTGGTCGATTTTGAATTCAACATCATCAACATAAACAACACAACAAGGGAAACAAACAGAAAAACTATCGTCGTTTCACCCCATTTACAAAAACAATTCAAACGTGGCTCCAAGCTTCTGCTTGTCCATAATGAAATGCTCCGCGCTTTGAATACGGAAACCAACATACTTCCGAATAGCTATGGTTAAAGTCGGACTGTTTTACATCGAAACAAACATTCCTTAGAAAAAGGAAAGTAATTTTTAAGTCATTGCAATCCGTAAAAGGATTAATAAACTTTTTCGGCTTCTTGCGTTGTAAATATATTTATCCTTAGCCTATATAATTTATCTGTAAGCAATCGGTTTCCAGATTAGGTTTACAAATGAGGCAAAGGCTGACTTAACAGTTTGAGCTTCTTTTAAACATTTAAACAGTCATTTAATTGGAAGTGCATAATTTTGTATAACAGCTGGTGACATTCCTATATTTTGCAATTATTTACTTAAAGGTCCTGGTAGAGTTTTCTACACTAGCCTATCTGACTCTGATAATTGCAACTATAAATTTCTCGTTGAGTCATATTTGTAGCTTCCGTCAACGAGTTAGATGGGTATCTAAGTTTCAGTCTAGCAGTAAAATGTATACCAAGTCAAATGCCAAATTTAATGATAATCTTCGTCTTCTAGCAAGAACAAAATATCGAAATCTAGAACCAGAGCCACAAGAAATTCTAGCTTTACAGTGATTTTACAAAGCTGTACCTGTAGTAATGTACTGCAGAGTAATGAACAGAGAATGTAAGACCATCAGTGATGCTTTCTAGGTAGTGGAAAGATATATGGACTCCTAGGCGATTTGGACATAAGGAGTAGGCGTAAATATGTTTTCAGACAAGCTGTTGATTACACTAGTGATTTCCCAACTTTGGAAGAGAAAGACACATTAGAAATGAAGATGAATGCAGAAAACGCTACAAGCAATACCATTTAGGCTACTAGTAGACAAAATCGAAATATCTCAGAAAAAAAACAACACAGAATGCGGTTAGAACCTACCTTTTTGTCAATCGCCAGACCAACTGTATAGAAACTTCTACAGAATCACATAAAAGAAGGAGGGCCACAGGTGCAAAGCAAGTCAGAAAACGGAAATATTTCTCTTTGTAAAATGAGAGAAGGCGCTTGTTGAGAAAATTAGTTCAGGTGAGAGAAAAGCGTTAAATGACCCGCCTCGTAAAATTAAAGAATGATCTGAAGAATAATAAAACTGAACTTTCACCAAAATATTGTATTAGAATAGGTCAAGTTGGAAATACTGGAACAAAGTTTGACAATGATCATTATGTTATGGGGAAAATATATGCCAAGCAGTACCATTCTTCATAGATAGTGGTATTACAGATTTTTATAATATCAAAGAATACTTTGATCATATTAGTAATAAACGTCTAACTGATAAGAATCCTAAAATAAAAAGTGTGCATGGATAAAATATTCATGTGTTTGGGCGTGAAAAATTTGAAATTACACTAAGGCAAGTAAAAATACAACATTCAGTTTTTATTTATGACGTTGACTGTGTTCTTGGACACGACTTTCAATTTTGCCGTGTTGGGCTTTCTTAAGGGATTCTGTGTTTGTCTATTTTACTTCTAAACATGTACAATGTCTACAATGTTTCAATCTGGGTGAAGCAGTTGGGGTATGTAGAGTAACAGTTAGGGAGAAAATTAAGCTACTCCCACAGCTTGACAGTATTCATACGAGGGTATGATTAACTAGCAAGTTATGACTTCATTGAACATAAAATACATTCTGATTCGAATGAAGAAACAGTTGATATCATAGAAGGCAATGTTGATCCTTATAGTGAGGACGTTGGTATAAGTTTTATGAATGCAAGGGTATTCAAATAGTTTTACAACAAGAAAAATAAATATGTGTTAGTGTATGAATTATTTTAAAAAGAAACTGACTGTGAAATGCATTATTTTGCTCAGTTTCAAGAAAAGTCTTATGCCTCTGTTGAAGTTATCATTTACCAGAATTATTACAAAGAAGTTCTGAACATTAAAATCCTGATCAAAGTCGAAGCTTTGCTCTGCTGTTGAAGAAGTAGAAAATCTATGTGTTTCCTCGACGTACAGACCGCTAGCACTCACAATAAATAAAGGCAATGTTCAACCGGTAAGACGACAATCATTCGCGAAACGACATTGAGAAGGATGAGGTCGAAATAATGATTGCTAAAGGGGTAATATAACCATTGAATAATTATTTGTCATTACATATAGTATTGATAACGCCAAAAAGACCATTTTGACATTTCAGCGACTATGCAGGACGTCCTCCGAGGTTTGCGATTGGTCAAGTCCCTATTTTACATGGACGATATTATTACACCTGAAGGTCCGCCGATGAAAGTCTAACTAACTAGGCCTCAGATGTATGTCTATGTTGTTTCATATTGTTTTGGTGACACCTTTGTGTCCCTTGTTGTTTTTCTCGTCTACGGTAAGTATCTTCCCCTTTGCCCTTAGTTTTTATTTATTTTATTTGTTCCTCTCCCCTCTTTTCCCCGGGTCTATTGTCCCCTTCCCTTCCCCTGTGCCTTTATTGGCCTTTTATTCAATTAATTATTTGTTATTTCCTTAAAGCTCCTTATCAGTTACTTATTATTTATTCTTATGTATGATTTAAGTGGTTAACCTGCCCATGCTCTGGCTTGTGGTCTGTCCGGTTTTTGTTTGTGGTCCTCATTTGCTCCTTGCCACTGGCTCTTGTAACTTGGTAGGGTGCGGGTTGCGTTCATTGACCGCCGTCTTTCCATGTTGATCTTGTTTATCATATTTTTTGAAAATGTCTTCTAACAACCTTAAGATTCAAACCTAAAATTTAAATGATCTAAGTGTAACCTATTCTAAAAGTCAACACCTAGGTATTACTATTTCAGAAGACGGTGATTGCACCAATGTTTCAAAAGTTGAAGTAGTCAGAAATTGGCCTGTGCCTTGTGAACTTGTCAGAAGCTTTTTAGGACTTGCTTCTTACCATAGGAAATTTGTAAATGGTTTTGCAAATACTGTATATGTGGTTAATTTTGCGACGTGGAAATTTTTGGGATTTTTAGCAAATTGGAATTATTCGCAAATATTTCATTGCGGAAAAAAGTGTTTCCTTTTAGGCAGACTTTCTTTTATCATTTAAAAACACGTTTCATACAACATTTTACATGAATAAGTTTGACTGCTCTGGTATAGGGATTGTTTTCCCATTGCTAGTTTGTTTCAATTTGGTCCTAACAAATCAAAAATGTTTTGATAAAACAATTTATGTGTTAGTAACAAAAAGGTTATTCATATACACAAGCAAAAATGCACGACATATTAAAAGTTAGTGAAACACATGTTTTATATATGGTGTCATCAAGAAAAGTACCCGTATGTTTTACATATGGTGCAGACACATGCTTTTCAAAGAAGAGCACACTCTATGTTATATACGTATATGGTAAAACATAAGTTTGTCACATATGGATACACATAAATATTCATGTTTTTCATTGCAACTTGTAAATTGTGTTCCAGAGATTGTTTGAAAGTGATAATTCGTAAGAACAAATGTAGTAGCTCCGCCTAATAAGATCGACGTGTCATAAGTAAAGTTCTAAGCGAAAACTTGGTCAAAGTTTCTTCATTCAATTAATTAACCTCCGCTTTTAATCTCCAAGTCGTTTTGTTAACAATTCCGTGGAGAAAATACAGACAAACACAAACATTTTTGTCATTTTGAATTAATATATACATAATTGTATCAAAAATGGAGGACGATTGTTATTTGAACATTGATCACTTAATGCAAACACGAACATGAAGGTTAAGGTTTCACTCATGTTACGGGTTATTTCATTATATTTCATATTATGTGTCCTAAAACCCTCAGCGATAAAATTATACAGAAAACGGGGTAACGTTGAAATAACAAAAGCCATTAACATTTTTCAGATTCTTTTTCAGAAAATAGGAATATTGAAGAAACTCAGCGGTACAAAATGTAAAGAATGTGCACTGTCAACAGCCTTTCCGTGTAACTGATAGATAAAATGAGTTCCTTAAAGTTCACCTTTTATATTGTAAACACCTTTCTATTCCAGCTGGGCCAAATGAGGTAAAACACTTAGTAAGTTTTTTATTACGTGAACATTTTAACAAATAAGAACACACGGTCACTTTCTGGCGGTCGCTTCCTAAGGAAGAAAAATGTATTAATAAAATTAGGTGCCAGACTATTATCCCTCTAACTAGTTCCTCACCCTAACTATTCTGCAATAAACTGTTTTTTCCCTGACAGTTCCCCGCCAAAGTTATGATTAAAATTTTTAATTTAAAGTATGCACAGCCGTCCCTCAAAAAAAGATATTTATCATTTGTCTATTTTCATTCTTTGTATTTAAGTATTTTATTGTTATTATTTTTCAACATGGTAAGAAGTATTGGAAGTGACGGCAATTTTCCCCATATATTAACTACGTTTCCAAGTTGCACATAGATGCAAAATCCAAGAGTCTTTTAAGAACAAAGTGCAAAGCTTGCAGAATATATAATTCATATATTTATCGTATGAAAAACACATAAGAGTTCACATATGTTTTACATATGAAAACTTATTCATATGAAAAACATGTGAATACCATGAGTTTAACATAATATTATATTTCTTGGCATATTATTATACGGTCCGCTTTAACATATGCTATTTAATAAATGAAAAATGTATTACATATGGAAAACATATGGTGTTCTAAACATACAATAAACATGTGGTGCATTTTTACCTGTTTTGACAAAGAAATGTGTGATCAGGTCCTTTATCAAACTAACAATGTATATTTCAAAAAAAAAAAAACTCAAATTATTATAACAAAGGTATTTAACAGCTGAATAGAATGATTACAATAACGGCATATTCTAAATATGTATCTGCTTAATTAATGATTTCACAAAAAAAAAACAGTTTTAATTTCAAGAAATCATTTCTGCAACCATTTCCGCACGCAAAAAGTCCAAAAAAATATTTCTTTATAATTCAAGTATACAGTATAGCAAGGCCGTTGCATTAATTGTGCGGAAAGAAGTACAAGTCATTTGGTTCCCAAAGCGCAATTCAGCGTATGAAAATCGGAAAGAGTCTCTTACGTCCGCTCCAATTTTGGCTAATCTGATACCTGAACATTAGTTTATTTCGGATACCAATTGTAGCAATATGGCAGCTTTAGCTGTTTTGTCACGAGAACAAGACGGCAAGGAACGAGTGATAGCTAATATGAGTAAAGCAGATAGCAAACATGAACACGAGAAAGGAGTTGTTGGCAGTTGCCGTGGCTTTTAATAATTTTCATTCCTATCTTTATGCGTCAGACGTTCTTGTGAGAACAGATAACTCAGCGGTTAGTTGTTTGAGGAGTTTAAAAAATTAACGGGCAAGCTGTTAGATGGTTGCAAGTAGGAAGCACCTTAAAGTAATTGCTAGAACCGAAAAAGCCATAATAACGCAGATGCTCTTTCGAGACGACCAAGAAGTGTCTGCTTACGACAGTATCAAATATAAAATGAAAAGATTCAAGCCAAACATGACCCTGGATTAATTAAAGATGATTATAAACTTAATGATACCGGTATAAGATTAGATATGAAATATGACAACATACAGAATAATAATGAAACTGAAACAATCAAATAAATTAGAGCTTTAACACAGAGTTACGGAGGATCGATGAGACAGAAGAACTGAAATATTACGACATCCTTGTCAGAATCATTATGCAGTTTATATGTAGATACTTATTTTGCAACGAGTTAATATTTTCCTACAGTGATGTATTGTTTAAGATGGAGTATAAATATCATGTTTAAACCTGTTGCTGTGCGTATTTTAAACTCTGTATACATGTAAATGTCAAATCGTTAAAAAAAGAAAATATGCGAGTTAAGAGAGAGATTTAACATCAGTTTAGGAGAGGCACACTGATAATGTGTTGCGTTTATTTTTTATTTTTATTTGTGTTGAGAAGAGAATTTGTTGTTTTGAAAGGAGTTTTGTTGATTTGTTGAAGTTGGTTGCATATAATTGTGGTGATCTTAATTTATCAGGGTTTATTGGTTGTTATTAGCTGTTTTGGTTGTTGAGTTATATCTGTTTGTGAATATATAATTGGTTGATATTGGTTGAATGTTTGGTCTCGTCAAGTGTTATTAGTTGATGCTTTGTTTCGAGGATATATGTAAATATTTGGTGCTTAAGTTTGCTTTTCTGATGCTGATTAGATTTTGTGTAGTTAATATTGTTGGTTGAATGTTTGTGGTTTAAAGTGTATCTTAGAGTTGTAAAGAGTAGTAATTTCTGTGTTCTATATTTTGTGGTGATTATATTGTTTTGTTTTGTTTGATCATAAGTTGTTTAGATCTTGGGCTCGCCAGGCGTCTAGTATTGTTTCGTATAAAAGACGTATACGTGAAAGATATTTCGATTAAGTGGTTGATAAATGATATGTGTTTGTTTTTGGTGTAAATACTAATCAGAGTTATTTGTTTTGGGTGTAAATAATAATCAGAGTTTGTTGTTTAAATGTTTATATGAATTTGAGATAGCAAAAGATAAAATACCTACAAAATATAGTGTTAACTAAACAATTACATGCTAGTTCTCCAACTGAGAATATTTCAATTTTAAGTCAGGCGGTGCTGCCAGCCCCCATATCTTGGAAACTGGTTCTAGTATTTATTGCTAAATCTTTGCTTAGATTAAATCACATCAAGACAGTCATTCTCCTGACAATCCTATTAAATGAAACAATACAATAATTCAACAAAGTCATCTCGGAGATCCAGTAATGTGTCCCTTATTGTCAGCATAATTATCTCATTTGTAGATACCAAACTGGCTATTGCTATCTCAAAAAATGCCCTTTTAAATACTTTGAAGGCAGTAGGATTGCCTACAAGTCAAAGCTCGAGTATTATTTTGTCAGTTTCATGATGGCTTAAATGATATTAGATAACAGTTGATTGTACCAAACAAAAACCAAAAACGATGTCTTGTTCATTCACGATGACATACCGACTTTGTACATTCCGGATTTGAAAAGACCTTAGAACAAATTCAGATATAATTTTATTGGCCAGGAATGACGAACAGAATTAAAGTTTATTGTTAACATTGTGACAGTTGAACGGCAAATAATTTAAATAGGTCTAGAAATAAAGCTCCTCTTTAAAAATCTATTGTGGGTAAGCCAATGGAGCAGGTCGCAGTATATATATCAGGGCGCTTTCCTCTTTTCAAGAAAGGCAACAAATTTGTTCTGGTAATAAGCGATCTCTATAACATATCTATAATATGTAGCTCTACCACAGCAAAAAGCTAAAACAGTCGCCAATGCATTCGTGAACACCTTTGTATGTAGATTTGGTATTCCGCTACATTTGTTTACTGACCAAGGTAGTAATTTTGAATCACGTATACTAGCTGAATTTTGACCTATTCTCATCATTGAGAAAACTCATACCACAAGTATGAGTCGAATAGATTTGTTGAGTGACTCATAGTCCCTCACATCTATAATTTTGCCAAAAAATGAGTCTGATTGGGAGTCGTTTCTTCCGCTTGTAATGCTTGTATACCTCAGTACTCCTCAAGGTACAACACACCTTTCACATAAAAAAATGGTTTTGGGCAAAAAAAATATTTAAATATGAATGCAGTTGTCGGTCATCCGACAGCTGGAAGAATTTTGTTTTTAAAAATTGCATGAACAATATACTGATCTTCTGACAGATAAAATAGAACAAGCTAATGACGTCGCGCGTCTTAACATTGGAAAAGCAGCGGTTTACGAAATAAAACATTACGATTCAACTTCTAAGCTAAAGAAATACAGTAAAGGTCAGCAAGTGTGGTTACACAATCAAACAAAGAAAAGGGGTATGTATTCAAAGCTTGTTCACAAAAAAACCCGGAAAGGTCCATTCCTTGTAACATAAGTATCAGACGACCTAATTTGTACTTTTAAAACCGACAGCTTATTATATTGATATGTCTTAGTCGTATTCTGGTACAATTAAACCAGCTTGGGATCGAATGCATGTCGAACGTGAATATATAAAGAAAGAAACACAACAATATAGATATAAATATATAAACTAAATGACAATAATAGCTCTAACAATAACATTAACAGCTAATCCTTCGCGGCACCTTAGTAAATCTTCAAATCGGGTTTTAGTGACCAGACAAAATAATAAATATACTCATAGATTTAATAAACCAATCTTTTATCACAGAAAATGGAGAAATGTTGGCTTTGTTCTTTGAACTATTTCTGATTTCAACGCCAATCTAGTATCACGAGATCATAGACATCAAAGTGTTAAATGTCCATGGTGTGGTGACGGGAAGGCTTGCTTTCACAAGAGTGTCTGATCTTTCGGTTCATTGTTCTAAAACGCGTTTTGTTCAGTTTAATTCTCTCACAAAGTCTTTTTTAACAGCAAGGAATTGCTGTTATTCCGCCATCCATCAACAAGCTTATGCCAAGATTCACCAAGCAGAAAAATGGAACTCATCAAATGCGGCAATACATTTATATCTTAGAATGTTAGAGAGCTAACATGATGAAAATGATGATGTAAATGAGATTAGAGAAGAGAAGATAAAAAGGTTGAGATAAATTATGAAGCTTAAAATAAAGTTAATGTAAATGAAGTTGAAAAATGGTAGTAATGATAAAATACAGATGAAGAAAGGGAACACGATGAAGAAGTATATCGTGATGCAATTTTGATATTGACTCACGGAAGCAAGTAACAATAATTACGTTGGCGGTCAAATCAGAGTCCGACTAAATGTACAAGCTGGTTTCACTCATTCAAAGAAGTTACATCTTATTTATAACCTCTAAACAACAGTTTCCTTTACATAATTAAAATTCTTTGACGACACATTTTATTCACTTTTATGAAGAATTTTGCAGAGGAAATATGTTTTAAAACTAAAGATGAAATATAAACGGAAAGTGTTTTTCCTTCGGAAACTTACCTAAAACGACATTTATCTGCTGTATTTATAACACTGTGTCTTATGTTTTTATTTATCGTGAAACTATAATTGTTAACACTAAAACAATGGATTTTAGCGGATTTATTTCATTTAAGTCGCTTATACAGTCTGTGAGTTATTTGAAGACTGAATACATTTGATTGGCTGAAATCCGCTGAAATAGTTATATGTTTTGGTAAAACATTACATAAGGTTATTCCTCTGACAAAATGAAATTTACATTGTTACACATATAATTCCGTTGCGATTTTGTAATTCCGCTGGAGCAAATTCTCTTTAACTGAAATACGTTGAAATGAAATCCGTTGAATTGAAATCCGCTGAACTTAAATGAGTTGTACATATTCTTGACATACAAAACCCACCTTCTGTCACAAACAGACAAAGTCGTACGAACATAAAATTTTGCAATTCATTGAAACACAACCAACAAGTTTGTTCCATCACATTTATTCATATTTGTTTATCAAAAGTAAACACGAGTTTAAATCAAGAACCGTGTTCTTCCGTATATATCCAATTCCGTCTATATTTCGACAATAGCCTAACAATATGTAAAATATGAAGAATTTGTGATACATTGTTTTCGTATAATAATAAACAGAACCTGTACTAAAATTTAAGACACCTGAGACTTTGACGGCTGCGTTCATTGAATGCCGCCTTTCCTTGTCGATCTTGTTTATCATATTTTTTGACATTTGATCTAGTGATCCAAAATATACATATGACGTATCAATATGTTAGATATTAAGACATTGTGACAAATTGTTTTTAAGATAATGAGCGGAAATCATTCTGATCTTTAAGGCTCCTTTGACCTTTGACCTGGTGACCCGAAAATCAATAGGAATCATCTACTACATATGACTATATACTTATTTTGCAACGAGTTAATATTTCCCTACAGTGATGTATTGTTTAAGATGGAGTATAAATATCATGTTTAAACCTGTTGCTGTGCGTATTTTAAACTCTGTATAAATGTAAATGTCAAATCGTTAAAAAAAGAAAATATGCGACTTAAGAGAGAGATTTAACATCAGTTTAGGAGAGACACACTGATAGTGTGTTGCGTTTATTTTTTATTTTTATTTGTGTTGAGAAGAGAATTTGTTGTTTTGAAGGGAGTTTTGTTGATTTGTTGAAGTTGGTTGCATATAATCGTGTTGATCTTAATTTATCAGGGTTTATTGGTTGTTATTAGTTGTTTTGGTTGTTGATTTTTATCTGTTTGTGAATATATAATTGGTTGATATTGGTTGAATGTTTGGTCTCGTCAAATGTTATTAGTTGATGCTTTGTTTCGAGGATATATGTAAATATTTGGTGCTTAAGTTTGCTTTTCTGATGCTGATTAGATTTTGTGTAGTTAATATTGTTGGTTGAATGTTTGTGGTTTAAAGTGTATCTTAGAGTTGTAAAGAGTAGTCATTTCTGTGTTCTATATTTTGTGGTGATTATATTGTTTTGTTTTGTTTGATCATAAGTTGTCTAGAGCTTGGGCTCGCCAGGTGTCTAGTATTGTTTCGTATAAAAGACGTATACGTGAAAGATATTTCGATTAAGTGGTTGATAAATGATATGTGTTTGTTTTTGGTGTAAATACTAATCAGAGTTATTTGTTTTGGGTGTAAATAATAATCAGAGTTTGTTGTTTAAATGTTTATATGAATTTGAGATAGAAAAAGATAAAATACCTACAAAAAATAGTGTTAACTAAACAATTACATGCTATTTCTCCAACTGAGAATATTTCAATCTTAAGTCAGGCGGTGCTGCCCAGCCCCCATATCTTGGAAACTGGTTCTAGTATTTATTGCTAAATCTTTGCTTAGATTAAATCACATCAAGACAGTCATTCTCCTGACAATCCTATTAAATGAAACAATACAATAATTCAACAAAGTCATCTCGGAGATCCAGTAATGTGTCCCTTATTGTCAGCATAATTATCTCATTTGTAGATACCAAACTGGCTATTGCTATCTCAAAAAATGCCCTTTTAAATACTTTGGAGGCAGTGGGATTGCCTACAAGTCAAAGCTCGAGTATTATTTTGTCAGTTTCATGATGGCTTAAATGATATTAGATAACAGTTGATTGTACCAAACAAAAACCAAAAACGATGTCTTGTACTTTCACGATGACATACCGACTTTGTACATTCCGGATTTGAAAAGACCTTAGAACAAATTCAGATATAATTTTATTGGCCAGGAATGACGAACAGAATTAAAGCTTATTGTAAACATTGTGACAGTTGAACGGCAAATAATTTAAATAGGTCTAGAAATAAAGCTCCTCTTTAAAAAAATATTGTGGGTAAGCCAATGTGGCAGGTCGCGGTATATATATCAGGGCGCTTTCCTCTTTTCAAGAAAGGCAACAAATATGTTCTGGTAATAAGTGATCTCTATAATATATCTATAATATGTAGCTCTACCACAGCAAAAAGCTAAAGCAGTCGCCAATGCATTCGTGGACACCTTTGTATGTAGATTTGGTATTCCGCTACATTTGTTTACTGACCAAGGTAGTAATTTTGAATCACGTATACTAGCTGAATTTTGCGCAATTCTCATCATTGAGAAAACTCATACCACAAGTATGAGTCGAATAGATTTGTTGAGTGACTCATAATCCCTCACATCTATAATTTTGCCAAAAAATGAGTCTGATTGGGAGTCGTTTCTTCCGCTTGTAATGCTTGTATACCTCAGTACTCCTCAAGGTACAACACACCTTTCACATAAAAAAATGGTTTTGGGCAAAAAAAAATATTTAAAAATGAATGCAGTTGTCGGTCATCCGACATCTGGAAGAATATTGTTTTTAAAAATCGCACGAACAATATACTGATCTTCTTACAGATAAAATAAAACAAGCTAATGACGTCGCGCGTCTTAACATTGGAAAAGCAGCGGTTTACGAAATAAAACATTACGATTCAACTTCAAAGCTAAAGAAATACAGATAAGGTCAGCAAGTGTGGTTACACAATCAAACAAAAAAAGGGTATGTATTCAAAGCTTGTTCACAAAAAAAACGGAAAGGTCCATTCCTTGTAACATAAGTATCAGACGACCTAATTTGTACTTTTAAAACCGACAGCTTATTATATTGATATGTCTTAGTCGTATTCTGGTACAATTAAACCAGCTTGGGATCGAACGCAAGTCGAACGTGAATATATAAAGAAAGAAACACAACAAGATAGATATAAATATATAAACTAAATGACAATAATAGCTTTAACAATAACATTAAAAGCTAATCCTTCGCGGCACCTTAGTAAATCTTCAAATCGGGTTTTAGTGACCAGGCAAAATAATAAATATACTCATAGATTTAATAAACCAATCTTTTATCACAGAAAATGGAGAAATGTTGGCTTTGTCCTTTGAACTATTTCTGATTTCAACGCCAATCTAGTATCACGAGATCATAGACATCAAAGTGTTAAATGTCCATGGTGTGGTGACGGGAAGGCTTGCTTTCACAAGAGTGTCTGATCTTTCGGTTCATTGTTCTAAAACGCGTTTTGTTCAGTTTAATTCTCTCACAAAGTCCTTTTTAATAGCAAGGAATTGCTGTTATTCCGCCATCCATCAACAAGCTTATGCCAAGATTCACCAACCAGAAAATGGAACTCATCAAATGCGGCAAGACATTTATATCTTAGAATGTTAGAGAGCTAACATGATGAAAATGATGATGTGAATGAGATTAGAGACGAGAAGATAAAAAAGGTTGAGATAAATTATGAAGCTTAAAATAAAGTTAATGTAAATGAAGTTGAAAAATGGTAGTAATGATAAAATACAGATGAAGAAAGGGAACACGATGAAGAAGTATATCGTGATGCAATTTTGATATTGACTCACGGAAGCAAGTAACAATAATTACGTTGGCGGTCAAATCAGAGTCCAACTAAATGTACAAGCTGGTTTCACTCATTCAAAGAAGTTACATCTTATTTATAACCTCTAAACAACAGTTTCCTTTACATAGTTAAAATTCCTTGAAGACACATTTTATTCACTTTTATGAAGAATTTTGCAGAGGAATGTTTTTTTAAACTAAACGATGAAATATAAACGGAAAGTGTTTTTACTTCGGAAACTTACCTAAAACGACATTTATCTGCTGTATTTATAACAATGTTTGTTTGTTTGTTTGTTTGGATTACGGCACGTCAACACATAAATGGCCATTCGTATAACAATGTGTCTTATGTTTTTATTTATCGTGAAACTATAATTGTTAACACTAAAACAATGGATTTTAGCGGATTTATTTCATTTAAGTAGCTTATACAGTCTGTGAGTTATTTGAAGACTGAATACATTTGATTGGCTGAAATCCGCTGAAATAATTATATGTTTTGGTAAAACATTACATAAGGTTATTCCTCTGACAAAATGAAATTTACATTGTTACACATATAATTCCGTTGCGATTTTGTAATTCCGCTGGAGCAAATTCTCTTTAACTGAAATACGTTGAAATGAAATCCGTTGAATTGAAATCCGCTGAACTTAAATGAGTTGTACAGATTCTTGACATACAAAACCCACCTTCTGTCACAAACAGACAAAGTACTAAAAATTAAGACACCTGAGACTTTAACATTTGATCTAGTGATCCAAAATATACATATGACGTATCAATATGTTAAATATTAGGACATTGTGACAAATTGTTTTCAAGATAATGAGTGGAAATCATTCTGATCTTTAAGGCTCCTTTGACCTTTGACCTGGTGACCCGAAAATCAATAGGAATCATCTACTACATATGACTATATACTTATTTTGCAACGAGTTAATATTTCCCTACAGTGATGTATTGTTTAAGATCCTCCTCTTTAGGGTACCTCTACGTGGTGAGGAGGAGTAACATATGTCCGTTATGGGGGTGCGCTGTTGTGCGCCTGTATGACGGACATATGGCCAACACCCTGACTGCCTGTTTGCCGTGGGCAGCGTCCCGT
This sequence comes from Ruditapes philippinarum, assembly GCF_026571515.1. Taxonomy (NCBI): domain Eukaryota; kingdom Metazoa; phylum Mollusca; class Bivalvia; order Venerida; family Veneridae; genus Ruditapes; species Ruditapes philippinarum. The sequence goes on from NW_026857363.1 coordinate 105,995, forward strand.
AACCTAGAAAAGAGGGTCCTGGTAGTTGAGGGATACCCAGGGATCTCCAGTACTCCCAACAAACTGCTTTGGCCTCTGATTTAGGGTAGACGGGTGGCCAAGCGAGCCAGGCTTTTTGGTCAATCGGCTGGTCATGCCTTGCCCTTGGATATATATTTCTAAATCAATTGCAGATTTCATTGAACTTACACAGTCCCGAAATGAATACAATTCAAAGCACATATTTGGATTCCTACTTGTGATTCTAGTATACCTTTCAATTCCTACTAAAACTGTAATTATGGGTGCCGTTATATTACAACAGTCTTTCACATTTGCATTATAAATACAGTATAACATATCCAAGAAGGCGGTGGCTAATGGGCTAATTGTGAAGATTGTAATTATTTACAATCTATACGAGTATATCTCTCTGGTAGCCTTGTTGTGCGGAGACTGGATATCCGTCTCCATCGCACATCCCCATGTTGGAGTCCGAGGTGGCTGGGGAACCCGGGAGACGAATTTTTCATATCTTTATCATGGATTCCCAAACCAAAAAACGAAAATCGCAAGAAGATTCAATTTGTAACGATTCAGTTGATGGAAGTTTTCCCCGTTTTCTGATAATTAAATCAAATAGCTCAAAATCACTAACTGAACTTAGCCCTTTCATTATAGAAAAACAACTTTCAGCTTTAATTGGTACGCCTAAATCTGTCAAGAAACTCCGCAATGGTGGACTCTTGATAGAGGTAGAGCGAAAGCAACAAGCAGAAAATATTTTGAAAAGCACAACCTTCTTCAATATCGATTCAACTGCCGCGCCTCACCAGTCTCTGAACTCCAGCAAGGGCGTTATCAAATGTGCTGACCTTGCTGGAATGGCAGAGAATGATATTGCTGAAGAGTTAAAATCGCAGCAAGTTTCAAATATCAAGCGCATTTATTCTACAAGAGATGGTAATAGAGTGCCAACGAATAGCCTTATAGTTACATTCTCTACACCCATTCTTCCATCATCGATTCGAGTAGGTTACCTTAAAGTTCGCGTTGTGGTTTACATTCCAAACCCAATGCAATGTTACAAATGCTTCAAATTTGGTCACCATGAATCAAATTGTGCAAGGCAGACTATTTGCCGCAGATGCAGTTCAAACCATGACAAAAATGAGACTTGTAACGTCCCTGTTAAATGTGCCAACTGTGGAGGAGAGCATTACGCCACCTCCCGGTCATGCCCTTGTGGTTAAAGGAAACAGAAATTCTACGTCAGAAGTATACGCAAAATATTTCCTTTCAAGATGCACGAAAGCTTGTTGACTCACAAGGACCGAAACAACTGTCGTATTCAGCTGCAGTTACAAAGTCTGTTAAGATGGTTGACTCTGCAGTACAGGTCAACTTATGTCAATGCCCCCCAATTAAGTTACAATTACCTTCAAAGCATACAGCTTCACAAAGTAAGCAGTCTACCTCTGTGCAGACTCAGTCACCATTAAAGTCTTCTCCAAAGAAGCAAACCGCAAACATTCAAAAAGCATCTTCTGAGAAAGTTATTAAAAAACAATCGCCTAAAGAGCGAATTGTCATCACAGATCGGTTGAAAAAAGCAATGCGGAACCCGATCAACATAGAAAATCGGTTCGATCCACTTCACGACACCCATTTGATGGAGGATGAGGATCTTTACCTCTCCCCTCCTCCAACTCCGAATATCAGAAGTCCAATAAAGTTTCCTAAATGATATAAATATTCTTTAAAATGGATAATAGAAGTCATTCTATCCTACAATGGAATTGCCGTGGTCTAAAGTCAAATTATAATGATTTACTTCTACTTTTATCAAAATTATCTCCAAATCGTCGCTTGAAAATTGTAATGTTCTATCTCCAAATTTTCCAAAAACAAGTTAAATACACAATTGTGTCCGTAATGGACTGTTCTATCTCCACGGCATGTTATATTAGTGCTTCAGAGCTTCATAAATACATTATAACGAAACCATCCTGTTCTATCTCCACAAATTTACTATGTCTTGATAAATAGACTGTTCTAACTTATTGGACTAATCATATCATCGATAAATATCACGTGACCTGTGGGATATATGCAACATACTGTTCTAAATCCAAAATTATCGTATCAAAACATAGCATCAAATCACGTGATAGCAGAACACCCGCCATGTTGTACGAAACATTTGAGTTAGATGGTTTGTTGTTTATTTAATATATTAACACTAAATATAAGTATTGAATGATATTATGTATTCATTTATTCCCTCCAATCATTGACATTTTAGCATTAAGTTCTGTAAATTTACAGCATGTTATTAAACAACAAGCAAAACTGATCATGATTTGAAAGTAATTTCGGATGTGTATTTTCGGATAGAAACAACTTCGATCATACAATTTCATCAAACAAGTTCGTAAAAAAGAAAATTTGTTCTAACGTTTCTTTAACATAAGGTACATTCTGTCTCAAAAACCAATTATTTATCTTTATAACAGACACATATGAGTTTAAAAATTGACGGTACTCATTGCCAATATGAAATAAAAGCATAAGATGGTTTAGGTTACTGACCAATGTGGAATATTTTGGAAACTATAACAGAACTCCAAATATCAGGCTTTTGAGAGATTAAGATAAAAGCATTTCTGGGACAAAAGAGGCCTTTAAGAAAATTTATAGATATTATACGTTTACATATAATTTATGTTTTCGAATGCGTTAATGTTATATAACTAATAGATTGCTTTAAAGAAACACATTTTATACCAAAGACAGAAGGAAGAAAAATATTCCTATACGTATATTTTGTTTGTCTTGTCATTTGACTTTGAATTTCTAAATGAATTCTAAATGAATGTTTGTAATGTTTTTGTACACGAACAATCTTTAAATATGACATTTTTCAAATATAAGTCATGCCTGCTTCACCTTTAAGGTCTTTTCTATTAGATATGTTTTCATTGCCTATTTAAGTTAAAGAAACACTTTTTAAACACACCTTCCAACACAAACAGAATGTGTAAAGAGCATAACAAAATAATTACTACTATTTCATACTTTTGGAAGGAATTTGAATTTGACCATCTTTTGAATTTTCATTAAAAAAATCTTGAAAGATTTTCCCAGCATTCTAGAAAATTTGAAAGTTTTCTTTTCCCGTTTGCGGCTATAACTTTCTTTTCACAGACATTGAATCACTTTGAATGTGGCCAAAGTTATAAAAATAGATAAAATGTCTACAAAAAATATGTGGGTATTTTATCTTTATTTATTTAAATTATTTGTTTAAATGTCATTTAAAAATGTAATGGGTTAAGGGATTTTAATAAGATTTCGAATGTCATAGTTCATGTAGTTAGATACATATGGTCTTAGAAATAGTGTAGTGTCAAAGTCAACTAATTAAAGTATAATAATATTATTAGCCGAGAGCATTTTTGGTAGCCTTTTAAAGATAAAACATACTGTTTTATATGATATAAATCAAATTAATTTAAAAGACATAATGTTCTAAGTCACATTGAGCACTCTGATTTTAACAATTTTTGAAAAAAAGTTACAAGACTGTTCTATCTCCAAATGTTTTTTAGGTTTTTTAAGCAAGGAAATATTAAAATCCACATATCTTTAACGATATTGAGATGTTCTCTCGACATTACGTTTAGTAGTTTTTGAATTTTCAAAATCCGACATTAAATAAAAAAGTTATGCAATACTAAATCTTTACATGCTTTTTTCTCAAAAACAACAAATTGGCACTTAGAACAAAACGTTTTTCAAGCGACGAAATGTGTTATGTCTTCAGGAGACCATGTTATCTCCTAAAGATAATATCTCTATAAAAGGTTATACACTATATAACTATATATGCACTAGTAACGCCAGAACATCAGGTGGTACAAGCATTGCTATCGCAAATTGCGTTCCACAAAAATAACTAAAACTTAACACAAGATTACAAGCCACAGCTGTGCAGGTGACCTTACATCGACCTCTAACAATTTGTTCTCTATACCTTTCTCCAAATATAACGGTAACAAGTGATGAGCTTGAGAGTATTGTTCGACAATTACCATCACCTTTCCTTCTCTTAGGCGACTTTAATGCTCATAATCCTATGTGGGGCAGTACATCTACAAATAACAAGGGTAATATAACTGAAAAATTGATAGATAACTTTCAGCTTTGTTTATTTAACAATCGGTCACCTACATATTTACATCCAGCTACAGGTATATTTTCTTGCATCGACCTCTCGATTGTCCACTCTGCTATATTCTTGGACTTCGATTGGAAAGTGTTAGATGACCAGTACGATAGTGATCATTTTCCATTGTTACTTACATCAAATGACTCTATACAAGATGAAAGACGTCAATTTTTTAAATTTAAGAAAGCAGATTGGGAAACATTTTCTAGGCTCTGTTCCATTGATCTAACAAAAATGAATTTAATTTCACTTCTGCTGATATAACTGAAACTTTTTCTTCAGCATTACATACTATTGCCTGCAAAGTTGTTCCATTAACAAAAAATAGTAGTAACAAAATCAAAAAGCCATGGTTTAACGATGAATGTAAAAAAGCTGTTCGCATACGTAAAGCTTCACTAAAAAAGTTTGAACATCGCCCTACAACAGAAAACCTTGAAAATTATAGAATATTTAGAGCTAAAGCTAGGAAATCAATTCGTTTGTCTAAACGCCAATCCTGGCAATCATATGTTTCAAATATTAATTCAAATACTCCTATTAAAAAAGTCTGGGATGCAGTACGGAAAATAAGTGGTAAGTATAAAAAGAGTCTAATTGTTCACTTCAAAAATGGTGATGGCCAATATGCCAAAACAAAAACGGATATTGCAGAAACTTTGGCTAAAACATTTGAAAAGAACGAACTCTTCTTCAAACAATTATTCAAATGAATTTCAACAACACAAATGTAAAGCTGAGAAAGAACATATTAATTTTACTTCAAGAAATGACGAAGACTATAATTCCCTTTTCTCTACTGACGACTTAATTTATTCAATTAAAACTGCAAAAGACAGTGCTGCAGGCCCGGACGAAATTTACTACCAGTTTCTTAAACATCTACCGCCCCAATCTCTTGACTTGCTTCTTGAAATTTTTAACAGAATTTGGGTTTCTGGTGAATTTTCTAACACTTGGAAAAATGCGTTGGTTATTCCTATCCCTAAACCTGGAGAAGATTCAACCGACCCTACAAATTATCGCCCAATTTCACTAACAAGTTGCCTCTACAAAACATTCGAGAGAATGATAAATAACCGGTTAGTTTGGTATCTAGAAAATAATGGAATTATTACTTATTTTCAGTCAGGTTTTCGTAAACAGCGAAGTACAAACGATCATCTTGTACGACTTGAAACTTTTATAAGAGAAGCCTTTGTAAATAAACAACACCTGGTATCATTTTTCTTTGATCTTGAAGAAGGCTTACGATACTACTTGGAAATATGGTATCCTAAAAGATCTAAAGGATGCTGGACTTAAAGGCAGACTTCCTCTTTTCATTTCTGGATTTTTAAATGATAGGCACTTTAAAGAAAGACTTGGTTCAACTTTTTCTGAGGATCACCAACAAGAACAAGGTGTTCCTCAAGGAAGCATACTTTCTGTTACACTTTTTGGCCTTTAAAATAACAATATTGCTAGCGCTCTTACACCAGGCATAGATTGTTCTCTATATGTAGATGATTTTCTTATCTGCTATCGATCGAAAAGTAATGAGAACAATTGAAAGGCAACTTCAACAAAATTTAGATAAAATCCAAAAATGGGGCAATAGAAAATGGTTTATAAATTTTTCAAAGTCAAAAACTCAATGTGTGTTCATTTTTGTCGATTGCGGAAAAACCATAATGACCCTGGAAGCTTTACATATCTGGTTTCGGGTGGAAGAGGTTCCTAGACTATTGAAATGAAGCTAATTTTAATTAGGAATTATATATATTTTTGCAGATAAAAAAACTTTATGGTTAAATATAATTTTGAATCCCAAATGTGTACTACCAGCTGAATATAAATCAACACATTTAATGAAACGTATATGAGAAATTTCCTCTTATAAGCGCTTTTAAATACACTGTAGCATGTAATTAGTTTTTCATACAAACAATAGTATGGATATAATTTAATATGTCTTGGTATAGAAAGAAAGTTCGCACTCATTACGTGACAAATAATAATTATATATCACGAACAGTCTATAAATACCGTATAGCTTGCATCAAAATTAGACTTTAACTGTGGGTTACTGAGTATTTGTATTAGGAACGCAGGGGATACTGTCAAGAAAAGTTCATTCAGGGATTCCTATCACATCACTCGAGTATTTTCCCGCTAATCACTATATCTCACGAGACAAAAAATGAACACATTTGAGTTTTTGACTTTTGAAAAATAAACTTTCTATAGGGCCGTTTACGGTTACGCTTTTTAGGTGCATTTTTCGCACATCACCTGTAGAAAGTCTATTATGCGGAAGCTGGGGAACCGTCGCTTCAACTTCGCGAAAAATTCTATATCTTTCAATAAGCAAAATAGAATTTCATCAAGATAGCAAAAATTCCAGCCAAAAATATTATTTTCAAAACCAAGTTATTAGTTGAAAAATTTGTACAAACCAAAGAAATTAAATCATAGGTCCTTCGTTTAAAAAGATGATTTAGATAAACTTAAAATTATCTCTTGTTTCTTATAATTGGGCATAATGATGATAGAGTTGATGAATTTTCAATTCCGTTTGGTATGAAGTTCTTTATAGCCTATTTCTCCAACCGAAATAAATTTGATATTCTTTTCAAATAATTACCTTTTCAAAGAGTACCTATCGCGAGAGAGGGATCTCAGCTCCGAACTATATAAAGGTCAAAAAAGAAGAAGTCATCTCTTAACAAATTAAGGAAGAACATGAAAAATTTTGAATATACTCAAACCAATATGTCGAGCTGGGATATGTATTTATAGTAAGTCACTGCTGAGAACCTAGCAATATTGTTTATTTTAAGGCCAAAACAGTTGAATAAAGCTATCGATTATCAGAAGACAGTTAAGTGCATCATTCATAGTGCAAGCGGAGAGACATCACTACGATTATTAATTTGTTGTGTATGGTGATTTTCAGCACCCGTCATTTTTCATATATATATAAGTGAATATCACACAAATAAATCATATAATATTTTATTAAAAGTCTTGAAACACATATTATGGTAAGAACTATCCTTTTTTTACGAATATGTCAATAGACTCAATGAGAAATGAGGAAGTCCTTAGACCTATTTAGCTCCAACTATGTATATACACTCTTATATTAGTATTTTGATATGGCAGTATCATGTATTAGGAATCATAGTAACGTAAAGGAACAGTGAAGAAACTATGACTTGCATAGATTCAAAAGAAATTCATAATAAAATGTTACTCAAGAAGGATAGTAACTTGATCTTTATTGTTTATTCACCTAAATAGTGTTTACTTCCTATACCGGCACTTATAAATAAAACTCGTATTCTCACAAGTTGGAAGATGACACAAAAATTTGGGAGCAATTGCCGTTTTTAATTAGATATCAATCAGTATATACGACTGCTCATCTTACTCTCTGTTTGTGAAAAATCACCCTACTCTCTCGCAAAAAATCCAGCCTGATATGATACACTTGTTCCTACTTTACTTTTGTACTAGCGATACCAAACGATAATCTGGCACGGTCTAACACTAATAATCATATTTACCCATCTCGAAATTCGTCCTTTTATCTATAAGGACATATGCACCTATTCTTGTGTAGAGTCTTGTAATTATGATAATTATGTAAACTAGTCAAGGGGCAATCATATCATTTTCGTGAAATTGTCAAAGGATTTTTGCGCGGCAGGTCCCTGAAATAGCATTTTATTCTCCTGCAAAGGTTTTATGCGACATATCAAAAGAAAACATTCTAATATACACAATCCACAGCATTCAATAAAACTAATATTATTGATTTTATTCTGAAAAAGAAATAGAAATGCTATGTAGTAACTAGGAATACTAAATTTACTATTCACTCCATTTAATGGTACAATCTCACCACAAGCAATAATTTAATCATAGAATTTTTATTAAGCCTAATATAAATATGTCATTCAAAAAGAAGTCCGAGAGCACGAAAGGCAGGATTAGTGTTGACTGCGCGGAAAAGATTCAAAGCCAAATCAAATCTTTGATATAAAGTATATGAAGAATTATTACTAGATGTCTCGAGAGAGCCCTGTAGCCTCTGGTCTGCGTTATTTTTATAGAGCACAGCTTGTATTTACTGTAAAATGTTATAATACGTTACAATAATAAGATTACATTATGTCAAGTTAAGAGAGAAGAGGGTTAAACTATCAGTTTAAGGATGAGACACACTCTGATCATCGTGTGATTTGCGTCTTAGTAAGTATTAATTTATTAATTATTATTGTTTGTGTTGAGCAAGGTATTAATCGGTTGTTTTTTCATTAAGGGAGGTTTTTGTTGGTTTTGTTGGTGATTTAGTATTGAGTTGAAAGTTTGCAGAGTAATAATACGTTGTTTGTATGCAATAAAAGAATTTAGAGGGTTTTATTGGTTGTTATTTTTCGAGTTGTTTTTGGCTTGTTTGTTATTTTTTACCATGATATATGTTGAATTTTGACTACTGCCTCTCGACTACTTGTTGAATGTTGGGTCTCGTCAAATGTTATTAGTTGATGGCTTATGTTTCGAGGATATTGTACATATTTGGGTGTTAAGTTTGCTTTTCTGAATTGCTGATTAATTTGAGTGATGGTTCTAACTACTATGTTGTTTTTGAATGTTTGTGTTTTTATATAGTGACAACTATGGCCTATCATAAAGAGTCCTTGTAAAGTATGATCATAGGGTCGCTGTTACTTATTATATATTTCGTCTGTGTGGATTATATTAATATGTTTCTTTGTTTTGATCTGATCATATATTTTGTCTTAGAGCTTGGGCCCTCGCCAGACTTTGCGTGAGTACTTCCAAGGTCTCGTATAAATAGACGTTATATATGGATATTTAAAATTAATCGTTTAATAGATATTTCGTAGTATAAAAGGTAATGACTATAAATGATATATTTTGTGTCTGCTTTATGTGGCATTGTGAGGAACTACTGAGATCTAGTATGTAAGATCTCGCTCTCACTGGATGTATATTGAGATAAATTTTCAGCATGAGTTTTGATTGTCTAAAAATAGGTGTTTTTATATAAATGTATTTGCAATGAAAAGTATGATAAATTACCTACATAAAAATGAGGTTGTGTAAGCGTTGAGAGCAGCAAATGTCATACTCTTATTTTCAGCTATTTGAAGCTTTACGTATGCGAACTCCAGAGCGATGAATATTAACTATTTATCGTAAGAATCAGGCGTGCTCGCAGCATCCGCGATACTTTTTGATCTTTTTTGATAATCTGAGCGTTTTCTAAAACTTTATATGCTAATTTGTTAATGAACAACTTCTTTGCGAGCGCTATAGATTAGAGATAATGTATACACGTCTGACAAGGAACAAAACAAGTTTCCAGATATTATCAGACATAGAAGTTGTAAAAATATTGAATAACATTATTCAATTATTATGTAGATGCAATGGAACAGAGCTCACACAATAGAGAAAAATGTTTCGTCATCCTCGAGATCTGGATGTTTTCTAAATGTGATATCCCTTATTGTAAAAAAATTGACGTATCTATTTCCTTAATCTTTTGTAATGTAGAAGAGGTCATTTGATGTTAAGTAACAATGGAAAATGATCACTAATCGTACTGGTCATTCTAACATTTCAATCGAAGTCCCAAGAATATAGCGAGAGTGGACAATTCGAGAGGTCGATGCAAGAAAATATACCTGTAGCTGGAATGTAAATATGTAGGTGACGCGAGTGTTAAATAAACAAAAGCTGAAAGTTATCTATCAAAATTTTTCAGGTTCTATTACCTTGTTATTGTAGATGGTAACTGCCCCACATAGGCATTATGAGCATTAAAGACCCCCCCCCGCCCCCCCGCCTAAGAGAAGAAAGGTGATGTAATTGTCGAACAATACTCTCAAGCTCATCACTTTGTTACCGTTTATATTGGAGCAAGGTATAAGAGAACAAATTGTTAGAGGTCGATGTAAGGTCACCCTGCAACGCTGTTGGCTTGTATATCTTGTGTTAAGTTTTTTAGTTATTTTTGTGGAACGCAAATTTGCGATAGCAATGCCTTGTACGCACCTGAATGTCTGGCGTTACTAGTGCATATATAGTTATATAGTGTAATAACCTTTTATAGAGATTTATCTTTAGGAAGATAACATGGTCTCCTAAGACATACCACATTTTCGTCGCTTGAAAAACGTTTTTGTTCTAAGTGCCAATTTGTTGTTTTTGAGAAAAAGCATGTAAAGATTTGTTATTGCAGTAACTTTTTTATTTAATGTCGATTTTGAAAAATTCAAAAACTACTATTAACCCGTATGATCGGCATAGATACATGCTACTCAATACATTTACGTATAAAGACTACTGCCTTGATTTTAATTATTAATCACCTTGCTTGATGAGGACAGTTAAGGACGACTTAAGAACATACAAAGTCACGTCGAAGAGATAGAACAGAGCTGCTCGTTAGGTATATCATTTTTTTTCATTTCTCATGATGGCTTAAATGAATTATGTCAGATAATACAAGTATTGTACTATGGTAAAAAGCTGGCCACTACAATACTAATAGATAGACCAAAAAACGATTGTCCTTAGTAAGCATTAATGTCTTTCACGATTGACAGAGAATTAATTTGATTTAATACCTGCAACTTTATTAACTAAACACATAGTATGTCCTGTATGCTAAATAAAATTGGAGGAAAGACCTTACCTAAAACAGATGACAATTTCAATATAATTTTATTGGCCAGAAGCGACGAACAGAATTAAAGCTTATTTGTAAACATTGTGGTCAGTTGAACGGCAAATATTTAATAGGCTCTCTCAGAACAAATAAACTCTCTTTAAAAATCTATTTGTGGGTAAGCCGATGAAGCAGGTTCGCAGTATATATACTCAGGGCGTCCGTTGGTCCGTCTCAAAGAAAGGGCAAGCAAATATGTTCTGGTAATAGAGGTGATCTCTATAAATTATCTAATTAATATGTAGCTTCTAGACTAAATAACTATTCAACAGACTAAAACATGTCATTAATGCAGTTCGCTCACACCTTTGTATGTACGAGCTTTGTATCCGCTTAAGGAACCGAATATGAAACATTTGTTACTGACCAAAGTAGTAATTTTAGAATCACATAAAATTAATTTTAAATAAATAGATAAATTGTCAGACATTTATCTATTTTTCTCGAATCATACAACATCCAATAAGCTTGAGAAAACTCATACCACTCGAATAGATTTGTTGAGTGATCCCTCACATCTATAATTTTGCCAAAAAATGAGTCTGATTGGAAGTTTCTTCCGCTTGTAATGCTTGTATACCTCAGTACTCCTCAAGGTACAACACACCTTTCACATTAAAAAATGGTTTGGGGCAAAAAAAATATTTAAATATGAATGCAGTTGTCGTTCATCCGACAGCTGGAAGAATTTTGTTTTTAAAAATCGCACGAACAATATACTGATCTTCTTACAGATAAAATAAAACAAGCTAATGACTTCGCGCGTCTTAAAATTGGAAAAGCAGCGATTTACGAAATAAAACATTACGATTCAACTTCAAAGCTAAAGAAATACAGTTAAGGTCAGCAAGTGTGGTTACACAATCAAACAAAGAAAAAGGGTATGTATTCAAAGCTTGTTCACAAAAAAAACCGGAAAGGTTCATTCCTTGTAACATAAGTATCAGACGACCTAATTTGTACTATTAAAACCGACAGCTTATTATATTGATATGTCTTAGTCGTATTCTTGGTACAATTAAACCAGCTTGGGATCGAACGCAAGTCGACTGAATATATAAAGAAGAAACACAACAAGATAGATATAAATATATAAACTAAATGACAATAATAGCTTTAACAATAACATTAAAAGCTAATCCTTCGCGGCACCTTAGTAAATCTTCAAATCGGTTTTAGTGACCAGGCAAAATAATAAATATACTCATAGATTTAATAAACCAATCTTTTATCACAGAAAATGGAGAAATGTTGGCTTTGTCCTTTGCACTATTTCTTGATTTTCAACGCCAATCTAGTATCACGAGATCATAGACATCAAAGTGTTAAATGTCCAGGGTGTGGTGACGGGAAGGCTTGCTTCACAAGAGTGTCTGATCTTTCGGTTCATTGTTACTAAAACGCGTTTTTGTTCAGTTTAATTCTCTCACAAAGTCCTTTTTAATAGCAAGGAATTGCTGTTATTCCGCCATCCATCAACAAGCTTATGCAAAGATTCACCAACCAGAAAAATGGAACTCATCAAATGCGGCAAGACATTTATATCTTAGAATGTTAGAGAGCTAACATGATGAAAATGATGATGTGAATGAGATTAGAGAAGAGAAGATAAAAAAGGTTGAGATAAATTATGAAGCTTAAAATTAAGTTAATGTAAATGAAGTTTGAAAAAAGGTAGTAATGATAAAATACAGATGAAGAAAGGAACACGATGAAAGAAGTATATCGTGGATGCAATTTTGATATTGACTCACGGAAGCAAGTAACAATAATTACGTTGGCGGTCAAATCAGAGTCCAACTAAATGTACAAGCTGGTTTCACTCATTCAAAGAAGTTACATCTTAGTTTATTTTATAACCTCTAAACAACATTCCTTTTCTACATAGTTAAAATTCCTTTACACATATAGGTGAATGCTCATTCTATATATTTAATTATAATAGGCATATTGGAAAACATACTATCTTATTATAGAAAGTACCTCATTTGAAAAAGGGTGGAAAGAGCAGGCATTGATCTTAATTGTTTGCAAAATTTTTAAGGAAAAGAATTGTTTTCGTTGTTTAACTAAGGACGATGAAATAAAATAACATTAACAACGGAAAGTGTTTTTTACTTTTTCGAGAAACTTACCTAAAACGACATTTATCTGGTGTATTTATAACAATGTGTCTTATGTTTTTATTTATCGTGAAACTATAATTGTTAACACTAAAACAATGGATTTTAGCGGATTTATTTCATTTAAGTCGCTTTTACAGTCTGTGAGTTATTTGAAGACTGAATACATTTGATATCCGCTGAAATCCGCTGAAATAATTATATGTTTTGGTAAAACATTACATAAGGTTATTCCTCTGACAAAATGAAATTTACATTGTTACACATATAATTCCGTTGCGATTTTGTAATTCCGCTGGAAGCAAATATTCTCTTTAACTGAAAATACGTTGAAAATGAAATTTCCTGTTGAACGTTGAAAATCCGCTGAACTTTAAATGAGTTGTACAGAATTCTTGACATACAAAACCCACCTTTCTGTCACAAACAGACAAAGTCGTACGAACATTCGCAATTCATTGAAACACAACCAACAAGTTTGTTCCATCACATTTATTCATATTTGTTTATCAAAAGTAAACACGAGTTTAAATTAAGAACCGTGTTCTTCCGTATATATCCAATTCCGTCTATATTTCGACAATAGCCTAACAATATGTAAAATATGAAGAATTTGTGATACATTGTTTTAGTTATAATAAACAGAACCTGTACTAAAATTTAAGACACCTGAGACTTTGACATTTGATCTAGTGATCCAAAATATACATATGACGTATCAATATGTTAAATATTAAGACATTATGACAAATTGTTTTCAAGATAATGAGCGGAAATCATTCTGATCTTTAAGGCTCCTTTGACCTTTGACCTGGTGACCCGAAAATCAATAGGAATCATCTACTACATATGACTAATCAATATGTAAAATATAAAGACGTTGTAACAAAAAAAAAATCAAGATAATGATCGGAAACGATTCTGAGAATAAAGTCCCGGTGATCTTGACCTTTGACCTAGTCAATAGGGTCATCTACCAAATATGACAATAATTAGAATCAATATGTGAAATATGAATGCTTTCTGACAAATAATTTTCAAGATAATGAGCGTAAACCATTCTACTATTGGCTCCTGTAACATTTGACATTGTGATCCAAAAATCGATAGGGATCATCTACTCAATATGACTAATAAATATGTGAAATATGAAGTCATTGCGATTTACATTTTTTCAAGACAGTGAGCGGAAACAATCCTGATATTAAAAAAACTGTGGCCTCAACCTTGCACCAAGTGACCCAAAAATCAATAAGGGTCATCTTCTAGTTATGACAAATCAGTATGTGAAATATGGAGACTTGGTGTCAGATTATTTGCAAGATAATGAGCGGAAACAATTGTGACAATGAAGGCCCGTGTGGTATTGACCTTTGATCTAATGACCCCAAATTCCATAGGGGTTATCTACTAACCATAGCCAATCAGTGTGTGAAATATGAAGACTTTGTGATAAAAGCTTTAAAGATAATCATGAGAAACCATTTAGACAACCGACGGACAGACCGACCGACATTGGCAATACAATATACACTCTACTTTGAAGGCGGGGGAGAAAGAAATAAAGTTGTTGACTATTTTATTTTTTTCCAGCTGAATCAATCTCTTTTAGAAGAAATAAATCAGCTACAACCGAAGAAAAAGCACAATGTGTTGATTCTTGGTCCAGTTGGAGCAGGAAAAACAAGTTTTATCAATTCAGTTGTAAGCATTGATAAAGGATATAAATATGGAATGGCAATTGCAGGAGACTTTGCAATTAGCACCAGCTGGACATTAAGTGTAAGGTTTGATTTTATTTATTTATTTATTTATTTATAATTATTATTATAATTATCATTATTATTATTATTATTATTATTATTAATATTATTATTTTTATTAATATTATTATTTTTATTATTATTTTTATTATTATTATAATCATTATTATCATATGACTTTATGAAGAAATTGACAAGTGTAAAATAGCAATATGTATAATCCGAGTATAAGGTTATTCATATTTATTTACAGTTCGGAACAGTCCATCTTAATACTATATAGTTAAACGAAATGTTGCAAATGTCAAAGATTATACGTTTGACTGATTAATGTAAAAGTAATTAATAATGTCGCAATAGCTTAATCGGTAGAGCACTAAATTAAGAAGTAAGCAACACCTCGACACGATGGTAACAGACATTATAAAAGGTTTTTTTTGTTGCTTTTCTTTCCTATTTTATTTTCTTTCTCTTTATGCATTCCCAATAGAATTTCTGGCATATTATGTTATACCCCCTGGCGTCCCTCCGTCTGTCTGTTCATCCGTTATTTGGTTTTCAAAGCAGAACTTAAGTGTCATTTGGCCCACCACAATATTCAAACTTCAAAGGATGATTGTCCATATTGGGTACAAGACCCTTTTGATTTCTAGGTCACAAGATCAAAGATTAAGGTCACTATTACCTTAAAACTGTAAACAGTGTCCGAAGCTTAACTTAAGTTCCATTTGGCCCTCAATATTCAACTTTCATAGTATGATTGTCATCATTTGGTAGAAGATTTCTATTGATTTTTTTTGGTCACAAGGTCAACAGTCAATGTCACTATGACCTTAAAACTGAAAACAGTTTCCGGATCATAACTTAAGTTCCATTTGGCCCACAATATTCAACCTTCATAGAATGATTGTCCAAATTCGGCAACAGACCAATATTGACTTTGGTCACAAAGTCAAAGGTCAAGGTCACTATTACATTAAAACTTAAAACAGTATCGATCAATAACTTAAGTATTAATCAACCTACAGCTGTAAAATTTTATAGGATGAACATCCATTTCTAATTTAGAACCCTATTTAATTAAGGGTCACAATGTCAAAGGTCACAATGATCTTTACACTAAAAATTGTGATTTCTGGATCATAACTTAAGTTCAATTTGGACCACAGTGTTCAAACTTCATAGGATGATTGTCAATATTGAGTAGAAGACCGGGTCATAAGGTCAATGTCACTTTCCGTCCATACATCGTATCATATTTACTTACAAGATAATAACTTGAAAGTGGTGCTTTTGAAACAGCAACTGTATATATAGGACGGTTCTTCATCTAAAAAGGGGGATTGCGTTTTGAAGGAGGTAATACTTAATTTACTCATGTCTTGCAAATGCTTCATCCTTTACAAAAAACACCTTCGGGCATATAATGCTCCGCCTCGCGGTGCTTTTGTTTATTTTCATGTACGAAACTACATAAAGAAAATTTCTTTTGTTTTTTTTATTATTATTATTATTATCATCATCATTAATATCATTAATAATAGTAATAATAGTAATAATATTATAATAATTATTGATAATATTAATATAATTATCATTTTATTATTATTATTATTATTATTATCATTATTATTATAATTACTATTATTATTATTATTATTATTACATGTATTATTATTATTATTATTGATTTATTTATTTAACTTTTTATCGAAGTATTTTCACTTCGGAATCCTTTATAACACTTCCTTACGTTTTTCATTTCTTATTTTAAATGTATGAATATTTTGATCAATGTAAAGAGAAACAAAAATACAATATCAACACAGTGTGTAATTTAAAAGTAGTAAACTTGACTTAAAATTCGCGTTGAAAGCATCAAAGTACACAAAAAACGAAAAGCCAAACACGATGAAAAGGGCTTATTACTTAACTGGGTATTTTAGATAACTTAGTATATGTTGCATTTGATGTCAAGTGAAAATAATCTTTCGATATAGAAAAGAAACAAATATTTATATAAATGCTTAATGTTAAAGTTATGTAATAAATTATTAAACATTGTATACTAGATTATGATTTTTTGTTTGTTTTAGAAGCCATGTCAATACATCTCAATTATAATTAAGCTTTATAGCTTTCTGCCAAATCCCAAAATGTACTTTGTAAAAAGTGTTCACTTGTAAAATATGTTATTGAATTAATATGTTTAAACTAATGGTATATATAAAAAATTCAATACTGTTTGTTCCCGTAAGGAGTGAAACTGTAACAAAGTTTCACCCTCAAAATAAATCATATTTCTAAGGCAACCACTTATCTCAGACAGTTTGGTCATTTATTTTCCAGATCTAGCTGCAATTTTATTTTTCAAATCAGTTCAACATTTCTGATCGTTAACGCATGCATGACGGAGTCTTAGACAACGAGACTGATGCGGAATATCGGCACCAAATATTGCCCAATGCTCTTGCAGTGGCGTGTGGGAACGGAAAAGCCCTCCTGCACAATAGCTCTCCCATCCAAAAATTACAAGGCGAACAAAAGTCCTCCCGCGGAACTGACTGGGCGGACAAAAGTCCACACATGTAATTGACAAGGCGGACAAAAGCCCTCCAGTAACAAATATATATATATATATATACAGATTTTATCCAATGCACTCAAAGTTTATAATTATATCAGAATATACCTTCATAAAATGTTTAACGAAGTAACTTTTTACATGAATGTTAAAAAGTCACATTTTAATCGTTACAAGGCACATTATATATGTCTTGTATTTTTGTCCTCCTTGTCGTTTTCACGAGAAGGCTTTTGTCCGCCTTTTCATTTTTACACTGGACGACTTTAGTCCGGGAGGACTTTTGTCCTACACTAAGTCGCGTTACATGAAGAGTCGAAGAAAATTCTTCACCATTAAAATACCAGAATTATCTGGTGTATGCAACATTGTTTCTATTCAATTTTGCATTGTCACTGCAAAGCCTATTTTTTTGTGTTCTACGTAGAAACATCAGATTCAATGCAATCTCTTCTTATATAAAAGAATAACGTAACTAAACGGAACATAAGGAATAAAAGAGTAATGAAAATATATTTTAAGCAATAAAATTTAGGTAATTTATCACTATTATTTTTTTCAACAGCTTGCAGCTTATTCAAGGGGGAAGCTATTAAAAGGATATCGTTTATTTGATTCCAAGGGCATTTCACCGAGCGATGAACAAGGGTGTCTTATGGACGACTTAATATTGTTGATCAAAGGTCATATCGCAAAGGGATATGAGGCAAGTTAAAACCATTTAATCATGACACAGAAACATTCTATACACTTAGCAAGAAATGATGAACAGCTGCATGATAATTTTGAAATTCTAATTAACGGCAAAAGACAAAATGTGAATAGAAATACACTTTGTTAAATCCATGCATGTAATGCCTCGTAAAGTTTAATTTATTCATCTGCTCCAGGCAAGATTCGTTATCTGGTTCCTTGCTTTGTAGACATGAGAAAATGTATCCGCACAATAAATAGTTAAATGCGCCGACTTTGACTAAATTATTGTGTTTAACATCAAAACAGACAATTCTTTTGTTCAAATATTATAAATATTTAAAGGTAATCATATATGCATATTATACATTTTTATGTAAGTTTTGGTGCAATTTTATATCTAATATTAAATACATATATGAATTGATGCAGTTCAATCCGGCCAGAAAAATCAGTGACAAAGACGTATATTATAGACGCAATCCAATATTCAACGACAAGATGCATTGTGTTATTTTCGTTGTTAGTGCAACGTCGGTTCGGGATGGTCTTCCGACACAATATGTACAAAAAATTAAAAACCTGCAGCTAGAACTTAGAGGAGAAGGTAGCCTTTTTTTAACTGTTTTTCATATTTATATCTGATCATTGTGTGTCAGTATTGCGATATGTAGTAGATGTACAATTAACAGAATGAACAATATTCATCTCAGATTATTTGTGAATTTATTAAAGCGGTGTTTAACAAATATGGTACAAATTACTAACAAATATAATTTTTGTTTTCTTCATTGAATGGGCGTAGATTATAGAATAAAGGAATTGTCAGAAGGTAATACAATGCTTTCCAGGTCTTCATAATAAGTTAAATATAGAAATCTTGATTTAAAATGCCATGGTTTGAATATTCTGCGCTTTAATATATATGTTTATCACATAAGCCGCGGCGCGTTTAATAAAAAAGTAATAACACTATATAGTGTAATAACACTTTGACGTGACGTCATTTGCGTTATATACATATATAGCGTATAAGCGCGCTAATGTTGCACTATAGGCGCGTCAATGAAAATGGCTCTTTTTACCAGTAAAAAATTCTTATTTTAAATATGTGATAAATAGAATATTATATTCGTGTAGATTCAATAGTAAATCAATTGAAGCCGTAAATTAAAACAATTATAGTATGCTCGAAAGAGGCTCGCATTATATGATTTTATTCAACTCGGTCAATAAATAGAGTATTTAACCTTCTTTCATTCAATACCCTCTATTCTATGAATGCTTTTGGCTAATTTTGCAAATGCTGCGTTCCAGCTTCCCATGCAAAGTCTGTGCATTTTGTAATTAGATTTAACATTTTAATTAAAAATTGCATGTTTTTCAATACTTTTCTGCCATAAAAGTATTTTACCTCCAGAGGAGCATAATTATATCTTTAAATGAGACTGACATATAAGACTGACAAAGACAATTCTTTCAGCAATAGCGTTTCCATTAAACATTTATTGAAATCATATTGTCTTTAATTCGTAATAGTAAATAACATACATAATAATGTTGATGATAATTATGGTCGTTTAAACTGCCTTATTATTGTTTTTTTTTTATTTTGTGTAGTTAAATTGTGTGGAAATGTTGATAGTGTGTTGTTGTCTACATATCTGACTTGGCATTCATTTCTGAATGAACATCTTTTCAACAGTCAGCTGCAAATACTTTGAACATTGTGCGTAAGAAGTCAGATAAGAACGAGTCAATGTTGTTAAGACGGATGCATAAAAAGTACAAATATTCTAAAATCTGCGTTGATAGTGATTCCACTAATCGCTGTCCTTAAGCATTGCAATATAAATTGTAATTGTGGATTAATTTAGTTTTGACTTCATGCAAAAAATGTCTGTCCCTTTTTCATACTGTCCTACTCTACGTCAGTAAATTAACACAACTATAGAATGTGTAGGAAAGCTTACCTTCCTTCCGGCTGTCAATGTTACGTCATTATTTCATGACGTCATAAATGAAAGACATGGAGATCCTCGGCAAACTTTAGTTTAAAATTATGTTAATTCTAAATCTTATCTTTTCAAAGACTTAATGTATTTATCTATCACTGAGTACTACCAACCCCTCTAGGGAGTGTTACTGGCATGAAAAGTGTACGTCGGATGTGTAAGTGAAAGGTGTGAGAGAAAATAAAATGAGCATAATCAAGACAATGAGAGATATTGAAAACAAACTTCAAGTCATAGTTAAAATGTTTTTATTAGTTCGGGAGAAAGAAAAATTGAAGTAAAAAAACAACAAGTCAACTGATATTGTATTTAACCACTACCTGTTTGAATTGGTCTAGATCAGGCAGAGAAACAATGTTCTTATTATCTGGTTCTAAAGTGTGATACAGTGGGGGGATAAGGAGAACTAATGGTAGTCTGCTGTAACCTATATTTTCCTAAGACAGAGGAGATGCATATGTCTAGTAAAATAGAGGAATTATGAACCCCTAAAGAAAGTCTTATGCGGTAAAATTGAAGATGCTGCAGGCTCGGATTGATTGAGCCAATTCATGGACGGTACTGTCAAGTGAAAACTACCATCCACGCCCTCTAGCACCGGGTTAAGCAGAATTCAACATTTAATGAGATAAGGTAAAATTTGAAAGTGAAAACCATCCGCAAATGTATTTATATTGAGGTTAAATGTGATACGTTCGTGCCATTCCATAAAAAGCGGTCTATTGTTCCCAAGTAAAAGAATGCGTGTACCCCAAACGAGAAAACAATGGGCGGAAGTAAATAATATAGAATTAGGAAATGGGATAAGAGGTTATGAAGGCTGCATATCATAGATAAAACGTCAAAAGGCAAGGTTTTAAAGCAGGCAACATATCCTAGGTGTGATTCAACATTATTGTAGTAAGCCTATATGGAGTTTTAATGTAGGTGGGAAGGCTAATGGCTACAAAATTATGAAAACTTAAAAAAAACATGATAAGTCTTAATTTTTATCTGCGATACTCGAGAGAACGCAAGTCAATATCTTTCTTTTCTTTCTGTATGGCTGAAACTGATGACAAAGGGGAGTAATCGTGTTTCACCAATCGTATCGCTCGTCTTTGGAACCTCTCTATTTTTTGACGTTTGACTGTCTAAACAATCCAAACAGTTGATGCATATTCTAGCCGTGATCTTACTTGGAATTTATAAGCTAGTTGTTCTACTTTTAATGCCCCCGGTATAAAGTAATTGAACCGTCTGTCCGTATGTCCGTACGAGATTAACCTAAAACGGCAAGTTGGAATTTTCTTAAATACTACATAAACTAATGGCATCATACTTCACATACTCACTGAACAACACAATGTACATAATCTGGGCAAAATACGTAGCTATAGCTTTTTATCAAGTTATTGCCCTTTGCAGCACGTCAGAAAATGAATAATTGGTTACTCTCAAACGGCAAGTTGGATATATCTTAAGTTCTATGTATAGAAAAACTTTGTTTTCAATACAAAGTGCATGATATTGCCAAGTTTTATAACTGTGCCGTCCATTTTTCCTAATTATTTCTAGTTATTTTCAATTTTAGTACATTGGAAATAGGGCTTTGTAAGGTTAATCTATTCCGCCAAGTTGGATTTATCTTAATTTCTCCTACTTAATGATACGTATATATTTCATATTTGGTAGTTGAAAACCTTAAATGGTCCTCTAATATTTCGTGGAGTAAGGGGTCCCTCACGTCAAGGTCAAGGTTATTTGTGTAAAAAAACAAATTTAATTTTTTTTCATCATACAACCTTTATTTCTAAGTTGATGTCATCATGTTTAATACAAACTGCTATGGGAGGTCCTCTTCCTTTAAATTTAGTTAAGGGTCATAATAGTCTCGGGCAACAATGTCAAAAATAGATTTTATACTTTTACATTATTCTATTATTATTTACCTTTTTATATTGACAGACATTCTTCGGATGGAGGATTTAGGGGTCAGTTGAGTCACGGTCGCCAGTGCTTAAAATAGATTTTTTTTACACTTTTGCTCATACAGCCTTTATTTATTGACAGATGTTTTTCATACTTGGTAGGAAGGTTACTTGCATTGTATTCTTCTTTTTGATCGAGTAGGGATCAGTTGGTCAAGGTCAGGATGCCAATTATAGATTTCTACACATCTGCTTATACTGCCATTCTTTTTGACGGATGGTGTTTTATATTTGGTAGGATGACGACTTGCATGGTCTTCTTCCTTTGGATTGAGATAGGGGTCAATTTAGTCAAGGTCACCTGTTCAAAAAAAATGTCCACTTTTATTTATGGACAGATATTTTTCATATTTTCTTGGAAGATCTCTTGCATGTTTTTCCTTTCAATAGAGTTTGGGGTCAGTGGGTCACGGTCAAGAAGGCCAATGTAAGATATCTACACATTTGCTAAAAAAACCTTTATTTTACTGATATTTATTCATATTTGAAAGGATGATTACTTTTTGGGTCAAGGTCACCAGTGCTAAAAATAGATTTAAACACTTTTTATACTGTCTTTGAATGTCTTTTTTACCTATTTCTCATTTTTACAAGGAACATACCTAAGGTGGTCTTTTAAGTTCGGATGTAGTCTGGGGTCGCTAGTTTTAAGGTAAAGTCGATATATATATCGATATATATAAAAAATTCACTTTACCAAACACGTTCTTTTCTTTATTTTTAATAATGTTTTATTTAATGAATCCTAGGGTTTTGCTTGCATTTGATGTAACTCTTGAGATGTGTGTGTTGAAGTTTAGGTCTGCGGACAAATCAAGACCATGGTATTTTGGGCTTGGATGTTACAGCTTGACCATGAAGGAAGTAATTGTTGTTGATGACTTTTTTCCTACCTATTAAGGAAGGTGTCCAATTGAGAATATGTGTGAAGACACCGTTTTATTGAAGGGTAAAGAGTCATAACGGTGATTTATTTTATCAAAGGCCTTGCTAAAGCCAAGGGATATAAGATCTGTTTGTTTCCCTGGTGAGATGTTGACAAAGGAGTTTGTGAGTTCAATACCCTGTGTTTCATATATACAAGTTAAATGTGTTTGTAATTGGCTAGGGCTGTGATATCACCTTTTCTGTAGTGCAAAGGCTTTGGTCCAGTCAGAGGGAATTGTATCAGAGGATAGAGATTTCTGGAATAGAATTGTGATGATATCTGTGATTCATTCCTAAGTTCTTTGAGGACTACTTGCCGAATAAGGTCTGAGTCTACAGCTTTCTCTGTCTTTAAGTCGGCAGGGAGTTTCAGTATTCCGTTTTATATATCATCCATTTGGGAGTACTTACAGTATTTTGTGGGGTAAAAGAGTTTTTGCAGGCAATTTTGTATAAGAGACAGTGGAGAGGTGCTGGTAAAAAAAAATTGATTTGAACTCATGTTCAGTATATTGGCCTTGCCAAGATTGTTCGATTTAAGATGTTATTTGGTCTTTGAGAGTTGTAACATTTTGGTAATCTTGTTTAGAATTATTTACATTGGAGTACAGTTTTCTAGTAGAAAAATAAGTTTGAATGTATGTGGGATCATTGTTACCAAGTTCGGTGATGTGCTCTTAGTGTTGGTCGTAAGATGTTTTAATCTAAATTTTGAAGAGTGCTTTCGGTTTTTCTGAATTTTGTTTAAGTTCATGAATTGATTTATGCTCTTTTATTTTCGTTTTTGTTATAGATGGTCTCTTTTTGTCATGAGTTTTTTAAATTGTCATTTTTATTCAGGTAGGACTTTTTAGCTAAAGTAGACATCCGAAATATTGCAATGTCTTGTGTTTTCATTTACTAATCCAGTAAGGCTGTGGTTTTCGACGACAACGAGGAATTTATCATATATGGAGTTGAATTCAAGAGATACTTGTTGGAATAATTATGTTCTGAGTCCCGTGTAAGTGTTGGACAAATAAAAGCTCCTGGAATTATTTTTGCGCCGTTAGGATTTCTTGTTTATTCTATTGATGTTTCAAATTCAAATTCATGCGTACTTTTTGTGTCGTTTTAATGTGGTTTATAGTAGGATGCAATGTAAAATAGCTTGTTACCTTTAATTTCTACCTTTACACATAACATTTAACAGTCAGTTCTTAGTTGTGTTTGTTCACATGTGATATAGATAGTTTTACAAGTATTTGTACACCACATCCTTTTTCCGGTGTGTCTATACGTTCGGTAGACTGTGTACCCAAGACATGTTGGAAAGATTTCACTTTTCAGCCAAGACTTTGTTATGGTGACAACATAAGGGTTTTGATAAAGAATAATTTTTTGAAATTTATGGTTTTTTTTCACAATTGATTGGCAATTAACACAGATAATTTGAATGTTTGAAACATAATAATTAAGTTCATGGTTTGGAAGAACTGTTGTTGGAATGTTGGGATACATTTGTATCTGAGAGGCTTGAAAAGGCTTTTTTTAGAGGTAATGGATAGTATAATTCAACTGCTGTTGGAATTTTTAAATTATTGCGCAATGTACACGTCCATGCGAAGAATTCTTCAGTTTCTGTTATTTGATGATACCTAGTGTTTTCTATGTCTTGTCACAGCTGTCACAATTGACAGAGGGATCATCATTAGTTACACTGGAGCCACAGTTTCCACATGGAAAATCAGGACCAGGATTACTCGCAACATCGCATGAGATTGCAAGTAGTAGGATACATTGGTGGCTAAAATTTTTATTTGAGGATTTTTCATCTGTTTTGTTTTTTATTTGAATCTTGTTTTAAGATTGTTTTTGTTTAAATGGCACGAATACAACTTGAGGAGATGTATTTATTTGGTTGATTAAAAAGTCTGGGATGGAGTTATACTTTTTTATTTTTTGATCCTTGGTGAATTGTTATATGTATACGTATACATTGCTTTTTTGCACTTAATCCCTATATAATTCATATAAGGCCTCCATTTTGGAATGGGGGGGGGGGGATTTTCAGAGTGATTCTAGCGTAACACTTCCATCATGTCCATTAACAACAGACGATAAAATTACGCACAGTGTTATAATTACAATTTATTTGTTTATTAAGACGGGAATATAATAACCCAGTATTTGACTCTGTCCTACATCTTGGTGGACTTATTTTCATAAGTAGCGTATAGATTTAAACCACTCCCCTTTAAACATCAAATATTTTCTTTTAATCATGTTTTGAATACCAGAAAAGTTGGTATTGACCAGTTTAAACTCGATCTACAGTGTTGAAACATGTTAACATAACCAACCAATCAAATATTTTGTGATAGTGATACCGAGTTATTTAAGAATTACATTAAAGCATTATTATTCTTCAAACAGAACACATCTGTCGAACATAGATTTACTCGATTAACGTTCAGATATTTCAATAGGTATGTGTACCTTTAACGGTCATTAAAACACTACAGTTGTGAAAAAGAGCAGATGACAAAATATTATACTCTAGATGTATTAACGGCACATATTTGACTTTAAAGTTTAACAATGTTCTTAAACCAGGCTGTCTTCTAAAGTTAATGATACTGAAAGTTCGAATAGTTGCATTGTAATTTTCTGTTCAAAATTAGTTTATATTTACCAAGAAATGACAAGACAATTTAATATTCTATAGAGAATTATATGGGTTATTTATTTATATATTTATATTGATGGTTTTCCAAACTAAAAATAGTATCATATAAAGGAGAAACCTGTATATATTTGTAGACAAGGGATTTCGCTGATAACATGTTGAGACACGTTTTATGACAACATATTATTGAGAAATCATGATCAACAAATAAAAATGAATTTTTGACATGATATACCTCCTTGTTTCCCTTCAATATTTTATACCTTATCGGCGGATAGCATAAAGTCAAGATCTTAAAGCAAACGACAAAGTACAGGTAAACTTTATACGATACACTATGTTATGATAGTAAAACTGACTATTGCTGGTTTAAATTTAAAGTTTTGAGTGTGAAGCCGTTTACGTGGTTACGTGTGTATTTTAGGCACGCAACTACGCCAACGATTCAATGCATTAATCAATGTTTAGACCAAATACGTAGTTCTCATTTGTGATAGTAGCTTTGACAAACGAAAACAACAAAACAAAATAAGATATATTCGTGTTATTACATTTATTTATACTATTTTACATTAATACAAGATATATGAAAATATCCAAATTACTTGATACATACTGTTCAACATATAAGACGCACATTCACTGCATTTCTCGGGCATCTATCCATGAATTTAACTGTTTTGGATAATACATCCATTTTACAAGATACAGCTTGTTAATTCCTTTGCCTTTTGTTTTTGAAACTTTTTCTATTCTGATCAGGATCATAGTTAATTTTCTGCAGCTCTCTCTCATAAAATGTTCCTTTGATTTCTTCTTGTTGCACATCTTGAAGACAGTAGATTGGTAATCTCCCTCTATGATATCGTTTGTGAATTCTAAACACTTCTCCAGTGTATGTCTCATCAAACGCCCATGTAAACACAGTGTACAAATGACTGATCGGCACATAATCACCAATCTTAAATTTGAAGGGTCTCATTTTAATGTTCACTTTTCCTTTGTTTTTGTTTTGTGTAAAGTTCGTGGATAATCGAAATTCCTCCTGCTTGGTTTCCTTTTCAGCAATATGTCTCATTCGAATCGTTCTGTGAAACGTCCTGTTATAACTTTCCACGATGTCATCAAAAATTGGTATATACGTGTAATTGTCCTTGTAGGTCAGGTACCACTTTATCCTTGTTTTTAATGTTTGAATGACCTCACAAAGTAAAAAATAATATGGCGTTATTTGTTTTTCGTCATTTAGATAATGAAAAAGTTTAAAACACGTACAATAGTGAAATCATTATAGTTTATAATGATACATTGTCAGTAATTAATCGGCGAGGTTTCCGGCCAGATTCAACCATGACGTATTTGAATACTTCTTGTCAAGTTTTCCGTTTGATTGGTCTAAACCAACCATACTTGGAGAAGGTGTCTATCTCCAACAAAATGTACTTGAAACTTTGGTTCCAGTCTGCAAATTTCCCCATATCTATCAAGTCAGCCATCCACAAATCATCTTTTCTGGAGCTTATATCGTGGTTCCTTTGAAACCGTCTTCTCACTGGTTTATGTAAACTGTTTGCTTCTTGATTGTGTAGAAATTTCTGATTCTGTGCTAACCTATTTTATATTTGCTTTCATCTTTCACCACTTTGTACAGTTTCTGGGGCCCGGCAAAACTTGCTGCGTGTTGTGGATCAACATTTATTTTCTTTAAAAAGTTCTCCCAAGGAGCCAAGTCTTTACAGTTCAATTCTCAAAATTTTAATATAAAGTGCTTTGTTCTTTATTTGCCAACTGCTTTCATTTCCAGTTCTCATTATCTTCTTCGCTTACGTCGTCAGATTCTTCCTACTCAAATAATTCCTCAAAAGCATATTTGTTCTTTTTCAAGACTCTTTTCACCACAGATGTCAAACTATGTTCTTTACTGCGTTAGTCATTAATTTGTTTGATTATGCCACGGTGCGTCGAATTGGTCCTATGTGGAAACCAGTAGTGTTCCAGCAACTGTTGATATCTGTCAAAGAATTTTCTCTCCTTGTAAGCCTCAGTGCGCTAGGCCGCCAGTTCCGAGGCATCTTCTTCATTCTCCCCGTACTCAATATATTGATCATATAGGGTGTTGAACCTGTCCTTGAAATGTGCTGCAACAAGATTCCAAAGATGGAGAAAAGCTTATTTTTCTTCTTCTTTGATTTCGTCATCTGTTTGGTCTACCGTTGCTTTTTCGCCGGGGGCTCATTGTTTTCGGGACACCATCCACGTTTTACGTGCCTTTGGACATCGTGGGTCGAATCAAAAAGGAGCCCACAATCATCACAAGCAACTTTATCCATTATGTCTTCCGTTTTACTTTCAAAATTTCATTCTGGGGGTTTTTCGAAGTGAACGGTTTAAAATCAAACTGGCGAATGATTCTTGTTTGTCAATTTTTCCAAATATATATAATTCTGATTTGTTGCTGTATTCTGATTGTTCAAACAGTAGTAGTGTCATTCCCAAACCTGTTCCAAATTTCAATCTGTCATTTACTGACGTGAATGGTTTCAAATCCAGGAGCAAATATCCATAGGGGTATTTTGTAGCCTTTTCAAACTTTTTCAAGAACTTTTCAGTGTTTCCAGGGTTTATCTGCCGTGCTAATGGCATTAAGGATTGACGGTCCACGGGATTATCGGAACAGGACAAGGTTATGGCAGGTCCTTATTGCCGAACAAATTCTGATTAATTGAAATGACAGACAGAAATCTGTGATGCAAACCCTCAGTGAATAAGTATGTCACTCTTTTGTCTTTCCGAGAGGCTGAAAACAGATCGTCCAGTATGAGCAAGTTATTGACCTGCGGATTAAAGTAGTCGTCGTTATCAAGTCCTGTGGGTATCCTTTAAATAAATTCCATTTTGGGAGTAACTGCACTCCTTATGACGTCTAAAAAGGGTTTCCGTCGTCGATAAAGCCACATAATCCTTTGAAATCTGGGCTGAATTCTTGAATCATGATTCGGTAGTAAGTTTTTCACGACGTTTGTCTTTTCACAAGCTGAAATATGAAATACAACTTTATAATACGTTTTCATATGTAAAAATCTACAAATGCATATTGAAGATATATTATAAAAAGTATATTAAACGTTTGTATCTGTAGGCCCATACATCATCATCGTAAAGGGACCTTTATGTCTTTTGTTTATATTTGAGCAACTTCTGATTCTGATAATGGCATATCCTGCACCGGCGATCCTAATGGCCCTTTAAGAAGAAGGAGCGCACCCGGCGCTCCCAAATGCGCTCCCGGTGCTCCCAAATACGCTCGCAAATGCGATACCGGCGCTCCATGATCTCCTGAGGAGACATCTGTTGAATGTTTTTTTCTTTGATGTCTCATCAAATTGTAACGACTGCAAAATGTTTGGTAACAAACTGGTAACTGTATATTATCCATCTTATCGTTTCAGAAGTCAAACTCAAAATGAAGTGAATAACTGTTTTTTCATGGTTTTATAAATATTTTCTTTCTGACCAATCAAATTGAACGACATTGTTTCCACAAACCTAAACCAATCACATGGCTTGATTCGTGTCTGTATCACACTGCTCGGTATAGGACTATTTCGTTTCTCTTTGAGTGAGTTAACGGAGAGGTTCTAAAGTCATTTGGTAAAGAGTTTTTGTGGATTTTATACGCATTTAGTAAACATTTTTCTTTGTCTCGCCTGGCGTTTTCTTAGTCTCGCCTAGCTCTTTCTTAGTTACGCCTGGCTTTTTTTAAATGTTTTAGTTTTAATATACACAAACCAAGACATCGAAAATCATATTTATTAAAAAGAACTTACTTTAAGATTTTCATTATTTTTCAGACGTCAAACAGTTAATATGTCGAAATACAGCTGTGAACAGTGCGGGGCTGATTTCCCTAAACTAAGCGAATTACTGAAGCACAGAATGACTGAAAACCACTAGCAGAAATGTATGTGCCCGAGTTGCAAAAGACCTTCACCCGGCATGACACTTTACACCGGCATATGTAAACACATGCCGACGAGAATACGCATCACTGCCCAGAATGTATAAGAGTGTTTACCAGACAGGTTACCCTGGTTTATCAACATCATGAGCAGACAGGAGGTGGAGGAGTGAAGCAGAAATCGCAAAACTTGGTAAACGGAGTAAAAAAGGCTAAAAAAGATGACGATCCAAGACGGTATTATAATATGACTAACGTAAGTGTAAAAAGGATCGAAAAGTTTAACACAAAGGGTTTCACATACAAAGTCAAATTCAAAAACATCGAGGTAACGGAGGATTCTAAACGTTCTTTGACACAAAATTTCAAGGCTATTTGTGCGGATATCACAAAAGAAGCAAAGCCAAAACACTTAGTGAGACTAGTTGTGGAGTCTCTTTTATTGGATAACCCCATTGTCAAACCATTTGACAGGCTTCCTACTCTGACACCAGAGCGCTTTATGTCAAAGATTGAACGTGTGGTTCAGTCAAATGAGGACTTTGATGAGTCTCTGATTTTAGAATTAACTATTGTTGACATGCTTGAAGGAGGTGTTGGCAAGCGTTGTCGTTATGTCGGTACACAGAAGTTATTGGCCGAAAATAGATGCATAATACATATAATACATTCAAAATGATAACGAGCTGCGCTGTGCTAGAGTAATTATAACTGCAAAGGCTAAATTAGAAAAGCATGAAAACTTGAATAGCATTCGCATGGGATGTGACATTCAAACAAAGCCGAAAAGCTTCAAAACTATGCTTATATACCTCTTTAAAGATGCGGATTAGATGAAATTAAGTTGTTTCAAACAGTGCCGTGTGGCGGCTGTAAAAAGTCTCCCCGAAAAGTCAAACCGAGCCTGCAACATTTTCAATTTTGCCGTGTTGGGCTTTCTTTAGGGATTCTGTATTCATCTATTTTATGATCACATCCGTGTTATTTGTGTCGTGTGGCGGCTGTAAAAAGTCTCCCCGTACATTTAATCAATGATGTTATATTTTCGATCCTTGAAGATCGATCAGCACGACATTATTGTTGTGCTTGTGGTATTTTTAGTTTCAAGTTTTCGGCATTTTCTAGTTGGGTGGTTCCAATATTCCTACTTGAATAATGTTGAATCACCCTTAGGATACGTTGCCTGCTTTTTAAATTTGTCTTTTGACGTCTTATCTGTGATACGCAGGCTTCATAACCTCCGATCCCCTTTCAAAATTCCATTTTATTTAGTTCCGCCCATTGTTTTCTCGTTTAGGGCACACGCTTTTTATTACTTGGGGACCATACGCCGCTTTTCATGGAATGGCACGGAAGTGTCACATTGAAGGTTCCATGATAACCGCCGTATGAACACATCTGCGGATGTTTCTAAATTCAAAATTTTACTATTTCACGTTTAAATGTTGAATTCTGCTTAAGCCGGTGCTAGGGGGCGTGGACGGTAAAATAGATAAATACAGAATCCCTAAAGAAAGCCCAACACGGCAAAATTGAAAATGTTGCAGGCTCGGTTTGATTGAGCCTGTTCATGGACGGTACTGGAAAGTGCAAGTTACCGTAATAGATAAATACAGAATCCCTAAAGAAAGCCCAACACGGCAAAATTGAAAATGTTGCAGGCTCGGTTTGATTGAGCCTGTTCATGGACGGTACTGGAAAGTGCAAGTTACCGTCCACGCCCCCTAGCACCGGCTTAAGCAGAATTCAACATTTAACATGAACTGGTAAAATTTAGAATTTTGAAACATCCGCAGATGTGTTCATATGGCGGTTATCATGGAACCTTCAATGTGACACGTTAGTGCCATTCCATGAAAAGCGGCACATGGTCCCCAAGCAAAAAAATGCGTGTGCCCTAAACGAGAAAACAATGGGCGGAACCAAACAAAATGGAATTTTGAAAGGGGATCTGAGGTTATGAAACTTGCACTTTTTTTGCTCTTTATAAACATTATTTCATTTATTTTACGGCGGGTAGTTCCTGAAAAGTAAAAGTTCTCCCCCCCCCCCCCCATCGTGTGAATCTAAGTATCAGGTTTCACACATAAACTTCCGGTTATAAAAAACAAAATATTTTGGGCCCGAATTTCGACCGAATTTCGACCTTCTTTATTTAATATAAAACGTACGGTTATAGCGAACACGGTTACAATAAATTATCGCTTATAAGGAACTCATTTCTTAGTCCTAATTGCGTTCAAAGTACTGAAAATTACACTTTTATAACGAACTTCAAAATATGGCTATCCGTAAATAGATCCCGGATTTTCAAATTTCGTTTTCACTGGCCCAGATTATTACTTAGCGGAATGTACCGTTGTATGTACTTCAATAGAGCTGTGAAAATGAATTTGTATAGCAGCACGTATAGTTTTCTATTTAGGATATTTTTAGTATAAGTTCTTGTCACCAAGATAAAACGATTATTCCTTTTATTCAATTATTTATTTTCTTTAGTAGTTTCGCTCGAGTAAGATAATTATGATCATTTATAAACGGTTTTCAACATAATCACGCATGCTATTCCTTGCTTATCAATTGAAAGCTACAAAGTACGCTTGAATGAAATGAAATGAAATCTACATCTTTCATAAGTAAAAGTCGCCCTTAAAATATAATAGAAGAAGGAAAATCGTGTTTATTCTTCATAATGGAAATAAAACGAAAAGCACTGAGTTTAAAAACAAAATATGACATTTAATGAGAAATTAAGTAAGGGGGTAAACTAAAACTGAAATAGCAAAGGATTTTCAATTTCCTAAAAAGAACGCTCTCCTGTATTGTGTCTAGAGGTGACTAATTTTTTTAAACAAATGCTCTTCAAAATGAAAGACGATGGTAAACAATCAGTTCGTTATATTTAAATCTGTTGGCTATAAAAAGTCCTGATATAAGGAACTAATTCGCTATATGCTTACAAGGAACTCTATACATGTAAGCATGTCTAGAGCTGGTTGTTTTCAACAATTTTTTAGGTTATTTTCAAAACCGGAAGTAGACTTTTAGGTTATTTTCAAAACTGGAAGATGATATATGTACAAGGAAGGTCAAGGTCAATAGTGGGAATATGACATAGCTTGGCAAAAAATACGATTAATCTCGTAAAATACTCAAAGAATATGAATGAAAGTACAAGTATGTTTCATTTTTTTATCAAATCAAGTCAGAAATAAACAATATAAGTCGACAAATGATGTGTTGCGAAATATTTTTAATGAGCTTTGAATTTAGGTGTAAGCGAACTCGATGTATGCGCACATGTATTTGTATTTCTCTCTCTAGGAAAACTAGAAATATATTCTAAAGAAATAAAAAGCAAACTTAACAACATGCATGTAGGTTATGTAATCACTTAGATTCATCACACATAAAATGTTGGTCCTGGATGCTTTTAATCATCAATTGTAAACAAATGGAATCATATGAATTGTTAGTCATTTCCTTTTTTAATGTGGAACCTCATTATAGTCGCGAAAACATTATTTTTTATTTTAACAAGTTTACATATAAATCCGGACGGAAGAACAAACAGAAAGATAATACAATTTCAATAACCATGTCATATTTACTCAGCGGGGACAATAAATACCACATGACAGAAAGGCACTTCTAAGCGTATCTTATATTTGAGGTCACTGCTAAACCTCGTACTGATCTCTGGTAATTTGTCTAGTCATAAGATTTATTAGCTCTCAGCATTCGTCTTAGCATAAAATGACCATCGGCATCTAATGCAGTTGTTTCGGCTGTCAATGTTAACGGTCATTGTTACATTTCTTTTTTCATGCTTATTCTTTTTCATCTTGTTGATTAGTTTTTTTCTGTCTCAAATATGCATTAGCAATTGTTAGCTAGATAGATAGCTAGATTCGCTTACTAAAACGTACAACTTTTATTTTGGTTAGATATTCCAAGAGTCTTGATATTGACAAAAGTCGATTTGCTTTGCACGGAAGTGGCCAAAGACGTAACCAAAATGTTCAAGAGCATCCAGGTGCAAGAAACTGTCAAAGAAGCAAGTGAACTGTTTGGGATCGAGAAGGCATCTATCCACCCGGTCATGAACTACGAAGCTGTCTTCAACATACATGCTGAAATTAATATCCCAATCTTGCTTGCCTTAAGGCAGGCATTGCAGTATTCAGGAGATAAAGTAGATTATGTTGAACATGAACATAGTGATGACGACGGTGAAAACAATTAGGTTTGGTCATTTAGCAAATTGTATCAAATAGAAGGAAATGAACAGATTGCTACCTTAGTTTTGGTGTGGGTTTTTGTATCATTTTTAACTCTTTTTTAATGATATTCTTATTATATTTTTCTATATCAGTTTGAAAATGTAGTGTGTTAGCTACAATAATTACTACTCGCTATGTTAAACAAAGACAGTTTAAGATTTGCAGTGTGACAATTTGTATATTTTTATAACATGCTTTTCAGTGGACAGTAAAATAATATCTTAATAAGCTTAACAGTACCCGGCCTTTACTGTATATATTTTTTTTATGAAAATAACAAGTGTAAATGCATATGAAAATAACATAAAAAATGATAAATTGAGAGAAATACACGCCGTCGTGCGTAAACTGGGCATGGCATGATTACCAAAGGCATCTAAATATAATTTTAAAATGTTACATTATTCTTAAAAGTTAATAGAATTATGTTTCAACAAAACAGTATGAAGTCATCACTTGATGATGTCATGAATGAAAACACATGGTGTAACACGGCATAAGCTTTTAAATGACTTACGACCACTACCCTGAAAAATATGAAATAAAAAATGTTGTTTGTTTTGTATGTTTCACTTTCGAACACCAGTAACACCACACGTGAAAACATTTCATTTGACGCTTTGTTAAGTATATTTGATTTCTTATGTAAAGCAAATAAATAACCTGTATATTTATATGTATTTTACTTATCTTGACTATATCTTTTAGTGAGAATTATTTATCTTTTTATTGTTCAAATAGACTGTAAAGTCAACAATAAAGAGTGCTTGAAACTACACAACAGTTACTGTAAAGATTGATGCAGTATAAGTATAATGACAATCTTAAATTGAAGACTTATAAGTCCTAACTCGTTCATTATTTATCATGGAGTCGATGACAGTTTGTTCAAATGAATAAAACGGTATTGTTCCAGCTAAAAACTCGTTTTGATATAGTTTCCAAGGATTTCAACGAGTTTGGAAAATAAATCATGTGTAATAAATTAAGTAAAGTTACCCCACACTCTTATAAAGTCGCGCCGTTTATAAAACATGTATTAAGATCTTGAGTTTTTGTATTTCTTAACACAGGGTTACTGCTTATTGAACGTTGAAACATGTTTGATAGCTGAAAGCATTTATCAATAGTCAAAACTGAATTCTAAGTCAACAACAATATATACATACATATACACAAGAGTAACAACTCCCCTAGGAAGCTGTCTTTATCTAGTCAGAGTTTGCCTCGTAGTTTTTCAAATGATTAAGTATAAATAAAAAATAAATATGCACCATGTGACATAATAAATCAAGCCAGAGTAAAATGTCAGTAATCTTTCTGCGAACCGACAGTCATAAGCATACAAAAGTCAAATTTATCTTAGGTCACGATCGACCGTGGCTATGGAGGAAAACACAAATTTATTCTACTGTAGCAATGGTAAACGATAATATTGCAAGTTGTTGCCTAGCCATTAAAAACTACTAAAATACACATCTATATCCTAGACTTTTAGTTCGATATAAAGTATATTGCGACTTCAGACTATGTCTCTCTTAAAATTTATATAAATCACCGCCATCTTGGCAAATATAAACAGCTATCATCTGATTGCTCATTTTCTTTTTTCGAAAATTTATGGGAAACAAAAACGCTGTGTTCCTTCATATACACGCAAGATCTGTTTCCCGTCATCGCAAACTGAGAGTACAAAGCGTGCATGCATGTACAAAGATAAACAGTTTTGCGCGTTACAGTATATAATTTTTTATATTATATTTAATTGTGCATAGCAATGCTTTATAATTTGTTCAATCCCATTTTGTTTATATATTTGTCCAGCCTATTAAATTAAATGTACTATTTTAAAATATTTCTTACTATATTTGAGAGTCATTTCAGAAGAACAGATATCCAGAAACAAAATTTGTCTATTATGAAATCTCTAATTATTGATGTTGAAATTAACAATTTGGAATTTTGGAAAAAAAAACACGGAAAGAAGAAAATAAGGAAAGCAAGTCCTGCAGAGAATAAGAGTAAAACAAAGAAATATTTCAATCTTTAAAACATTGCTAGGGAAGTGAAACTTCATAATATTTAGGATGTTTTGAAGTCAGTTTTATACATTAAGGTAACATTATATAACTATAACTTATTACGTGAAGACACGATTATTGGCCAACTGATAGTACATTTGACTTTCAGGGCAAAGATAAGACACAAAGACACGATGACCTGTCCAATCATCCTTTTTTTGCATTTGGTTTTTGCAGCAAAGACTCGACACAACATAATAGTGCGCCGACAAGACAATTTTTACTCGCCAACATAATAATTCTAAGAACTTCAAGAAGGTCTCATATCTTCGCCATAATTCTTGCCTTGTCTTAACTTATAGTATATTTTTAAGAGAGCTAATATTTCACAATATTTGTTTGGTTTTTGACACGATGAACACAGGTTTTTTTCATCAATCTGGTTATTATTTTTCTTCCGAGGTCCGATACTCGTGCCTGTGGTTCTTACCATTAAGCAATATTTCAAAATTAAATTTTAAGGCAATATGATGTCTCTTTCATATTAGACTTTTAGAAGTAATCTTTTTAAGAATCATAAATAATAAATTTTGCAGCATATGTATTAGTTTATACAACGTGGACCTGCTTAATAAGTGGTGTTGTTGGTCTTTCACTTTGAAACAATCACTTCAATGTTAAAGACAATTAAATAAATATCCTTTCCGTAACGTACTTCAGACACTCCAACACTTTGTTTAATTTCTATGAAAATACAAATCTAAGTTAACAAAACTACGACTATTATTATTTGAACAGACAATAATTCACTGATTAGATTTATGAATGACTTGCTATCGTAGCACGCTTCTACGGGTTCTTTGTGTGTTTTTTTTAATACATATATTTCATGACAATCTCGATATTCATAAATATATATATTCACACATATCTTCACTTACGGGGCCCATATATAAGACCGAGTTGAGTGGCATTATTTCATGCAGTCAGTTTTTATATACGCCACTATGTAGGCATAAAATGAACATTTCCATACAACAGAACTAAGGGGCACTAATTTATATATATCAACTATATATTTAATTTTACCATAGTTGAAAACATATTGACTAATAACATAAAACCCCATAATAAATATACACATTTGTGGGACATATATCATTTACTACTAAAACCGGCCTACGGGCACTATGTTAGAAGGGTAGCCTACGCCCCCATACATCGTTTTAAACATGCCAGAGTTGCGAGGCCTTATGTATGCCCCACATTAAATATACACCCCACAAGTATGGTCTCAAACAGACCGATGCCCCGTTAAATGGAGGAATGTGTTTGTATATATATATATATATATATATATATATATATATATATATATATATATATATATATATATATATATATATATATATATATATATATATATAAGGCATTAGAGTTACAGCTGTTGTGCACTTTAGCAATTTTACTATAACCGTCATTTAGATTAAACTTTTTAAGTAATCAAAGCGCTGAAAGCACTGCGGGGGCGCATTATGTTGATTGTATAGTGGTCTATTGTTACAAGCAGATGCCATTCCTACTTTCAAAGCAGATGTCAGATTTTTACTCGATTATTCGATAAGAATAAGTAGAATTATCCTAGTCATCTGAACATTGGCGTCTATCACCTCAATTTTTCCCGAAGTCCATTGACATATGGCATTGAAATTTTGCACACTTGATCCCGATCAGGCACCCATTTGTTAAAGATTGCCTATGGCTTCAAGATATTTTCGTATTCCATAGACATCTGGC